>NC_090933.1:909939848-910242879 GCF_040938575.1 Ambystoma mexicanum | reverse complement strand
GTGGTGGCAATGTGGTGGGCGAGAAGCGCCAGGTGTTGAACAGCCAGGGAGCAAGGTTAGACCCCTGGGGAACACCACAGGTAAGGATGGAGATAGAGGAGAGGAAGGACCCAAGTTGGACCTGGCAGGGTTGAGCTTTTCCAGGAGTTTTCCCAGGAAGGGAGTGATGGAGATCTGACAATAGCTAGCCAGGCAGGAAGGGTCATCAGAGGGTTTCTTAAGAAGAGGATGCACAAGGGAGTGCTTCAGGGGGGAGGGCAAGACTCCAGTGGCAAAGGATTGGTTGCAGAAGTCAGCCAGAGCAGGTGCCAGGTTGTCAATGTGGTCCTTGATGGTTTTGGAGGAACAGGGGTGAACCTGTTTTGATGAGACTTTCATAGATCAGACTTGTCTGGAAACCTCATCTGAGGAGAACAGTTGAAAGGCAGAGAAGAAGGGAGGAGATGTGGCTGCAAAAGGGCCAGAAAGAGAGCAGTGTGTAGGGGGAGGGGAGGGAGAGGAAGAGAGAGAGGACAGGATGTCCTGAGTTTTAGAGATGGAATGAGAAGCCATGGCCATGCTGAGGGCCTAGGAAGGGACAGGAGAGGTAGAGACTCCAGCAGGATTGGCCAGCTCCTTTTAAAGAGTTCAGCTGAGTTGTTAGATGCTGCGGAGATGCAGGCTTTATCTGGACTCTTTTCTTGGTGCGGACAGGGAGCCGATATTGCCTTTGGAGGAGGCGGCAGGCCAGTTTGTCAGAGAATGTACCGGAAGCACACCATTCTCTCTCAGCCACCCTGCACATGCATTTGAGTGTGACATGGTCTTGGGCTTCAAGTAGATCCTCATGACAGGGACAAGAACATTGAGAGTGTTAGATATAGCAGAGTGGAGCATGGAGAGGGCTGTGTCAGGGTGTGAGTCAGCCAAGAGGGGGCGGGGGGAATGGTGGTGAAGGCCTCAACTGACACATGCTTCATGGGTCAGATAACCATGAAGGTAGGTGGCAGTGCTGGAGTTGGCTTGGCCTAAGGGGTAGAGAGGATGAGATGGGAGGAAATTATCAAGTGATCACTCCAGGAGAGAGGAGTGGTGGGAGGGATTAAAAGGGGGAGGTCAGAGGAGATCAGAAAATCAAGAGTGTGCCCAGCAGAGTGAGTGGGGCAGAGGGGAGAATAGAGAGTGAGAGAGTATCCCAGAGGTCGCGAAAGAGTCCAGTGGAAGGACAGGAAGCATCCAGGTGGATGTTGAAGTCTCCAAGAAGGAGGTGTTGAATGGGTGAGACCAGGAGGGAAAAGGAGAGGTCTGCCCACTCAGAGAGGAAGGCAGAAATCTGACCAGGTGGCCGATAGATGGAAGCCACAGTAAGGGAATGGCCAGGCGAGAGAGAGAGAGAGCCTGCAGATGAGGCATTTGAAAGAGGAATAGGCCTGCGTAGGAATGACAGAGGCAGGGATCCACTCAGGGAAGATCAGGGCTATAACCCCTCCGGAACGGATGGATCTGGGAGCAGAGAGGATCTTGTAGCCATCGGGGAGGAGAGTGTCATAGCTCATGACAGACCTGGCCGTGAACCTTGTCTCAGTGAGACCGAGGACATTGAGGTCAAGTTCCTCCAGGAGGCGGCAGATGTCAGAGGAGTGTACAAAACAAAATGTCCCATTCATTCCGAATCTTATTGAATCAGAATGACAAAGCATTGCATCTCATCTGTATGTGTGTTACCAAAATGAAATTTTCCCTTTCTTCTCATTTTCTCTGAACAGAATGGTCAGGCCTTGCTTCTCATTTTCATGTGCGTTGAAAAATCAATTTCCCATTTGAGTGCCTTTTCCCAACAGTGCCTTTCAAATGTAAGCTTAAAACGGAATTCCCCATTGATTCCATTGCCTCTCAAAACAGAATCCCAAAGCACTGCCTGTCCTTTGAATGTGTGTTGCAAAACTATTTTTCCATTGTATTGTGAATGTTTTTTGATTGGTTAAGTGGAAATTAAGTGTGTTGTAAATTGTGACTGCATGTTTCAAAATTGTACCTGTGTTGTTTTAATAACCAAGTTATTGTTGTGATTTTGGGTGTTGCCACAGTATTGGTGGCTGATATGGACTACTCGCTTTCTTTGTGAAATCCTAAATAAATAAATGAATATATATTCTTATTATATACTGGCCTGGTTCCTAGTCTATTGGTTACACAGGCTATTTGTTGGGGTTGGTTCAAGACGGGTTGGAGGCTTCACCAAAGCAAACTCGAAACAAAAAGCGCTTCATTGTGTGCCACCTTGCTTGGGGGGAATGGAACTCTCTGAGTTTGGTGTGACGGCCTAACAAATTGCGACAAAGCTGGGGGCTCCTGGCCGGTGATTGGAAGAGAGTATTTTCTTGTGTCAGTGCAGGAGGAGCAGACTATTCATTTGGGTGTAATTGCAGTGCAGTGAATAGAACGTGGTATTGCATTGTTGCTATTCAGACCTGGACCCTGGGTTCCAGGACAGTGTATTGATACAATAGTATTGATTGGAAATTGTCACTGTGAGTGGAAACTAAGCAGGAACAGGGTTGAGATGTTGGCCCTTGCATAGACACTATTTCAGGTGCAGAACACATTTCAGAATGTGCACCGTAGAAATCAATATGGCCAGTAAGCACCTCCTATCCAAATTATTTATTAAAGGTGAATGGGTAGAACAAGAACATGAAATGTGGCAAGCTAGAATGGTGCAGGAAGTTACCTCTGCAAATGTTGATATGTGGCAGGATAATTGGTTGTTACATCAGGCCCTGACAAACCTTTACATGACACAGACCAGCAAAGATGAGCAAACTAAAATGGCTGAGCTCACAGGATATATGTCCTTCTATATGATGATCATGGAAGAAAGATACCAGGATAGCGTGGCCTCTGTGTAAAACCAGTCTGAGGTTTTGAATCAAGCTCAGAGAGAATTGGAACGGTTAGAAGAAAAAGTGCAACAGATCCAAAATTCAGAGTCCAAATTAGAAAATATTATTCAGCAGCTAAAAGATGAGTTAGCGACACAACAGCAAACGAATGCAGAGCGAGAGGCTCCATTTACTGCACTGCAAGGGGAGTATCAAGAGGGTGTTGAAAATCTCAGTGGAAGTCAACACAAATTAAATGAGAAGGTTGTTCACTGTACTGCCTGCATAAAGGACATTTCCACATTTCAAGCACATATTAAACAAATGAAAGCTGAAAACAGCCAGTTAGTCATCAGGGATGTTAATTCTCAGGGTGAATTCGATCCGATGCACCAAGATCTGAGAACTTTGAACCAGCAGAGAGAGCAGTTAAGGGAAGAAAATGACAAATTGTGTCAAGAGAATAGTGCCCTGTTACAGGAAGTGCATCAGTTAAGGATGGATGTGGAGAATAGTTAGTTATATTCTCAGGAACTGACTGACATGAGGCTAGAAAATGAAAAATTAATGGAACACATGAGGCAAGCAGAGATTGACATAGAGCGGACAACACAGGTCAAAATTGCACAAGGAGAGGAGATTAGTCAACCAAAAAAGAAGCAATCTGAATATACGCAGACTATACAAGCCTCACAGAAGGAACATGAGTCCCATTGTGAGTAGAACAAGGGACTAAGAGACTGATTGACGGCACAAAATAAAGTGCTAGAAGCTACTCAAGCACTGGTGTCAGAATTCAAAACTCAGGCCTCTGTATATCTCCAAAAGATAGGGACTAAGAAAAATAAATGTGAGATGTTAGAAAATGAAATTGCCAACTACAAACGGCTTTGAGGCACCCCGACCAGTCAGGGTATGGAAAAGCACCATCCGATCATGGCGTGATGACGTCTTTACCAGGGACCTCAAGCCAACTCACCACCTCATATGTTCAGGGTGCAGCAAACTTCATACCTGTCAGTTGTCAAGAACAGGGAAACATGAGGCAGCTGGACTCAACCAGGCCTAGTCCAACTGAGCAAGAAGGCCAGTCCTTATCAGATATTGATGAATATTCATCTCTACCCGGGAGAAAGGAGGTGGCTGGAGCAGTGGGCTCTGGGAATTAGAAAATACTCTGGCATGTACTTCTGACCAGGAGGGTTCCTATGACGAAAAGATCAGGAAGCTGGACTGGCAGAAAATGAAGTTACAAAGGGACCATCTGGTCAGCTTTGCAGACAGAGGAGAACCAGAGTCTAGGACTCAA
This sequence comes from Ambystoma mexicanum, assembly GCF_040938575.1. Taxonomy (NCBI): domain Eukaryota; kingdom Metazoa; phylum Chordata; class Amphibia; order Caudata; family Ambystomatidae; genus Ambystoma; species Ambystoma mexicanum. The sequence goes on along the minus strand of NC_090933.1, from coordinate 910,238,709 downwards.
AAGAGGATTTTAAAAGCCTCCACACATTAAGGAAGGTGGGGGGCATTCCCCACCATACCCGGAAGGAGGGATGAGGAGGATGAGTAATTCCCCATGCAAAAAGAGGCGTTCACGAGAAATTACCATGAGAGCCCATAGCACCACGGGGGAGAAGAGACCAGACCCTGTCATTATCTGAGGGATTCCCTGTCTCATAGAGGTAGGAAGCACCTAGAGGACAGGGAGTGGACCACCAATAGCAGCAGCTCCGAGTCAGAGGGTGAATGGACTCAGGTGCCGTGGAAAAGAAATCCTGTCAAACATAAGAGAGGTCTTGTGATAGACCCCATTTGGCAGATAAAGGCCATAAAGAGCTTTATGACTCCCTACCACAAGAACGCCAAATATTCAGTATGGGAACATCAAGAGTTTTATGACCAAATGAGGACTTTTGACACTTGGTATCAAGAATGATAGAAACTCCATGGAGTTTGTCAAATTGCCATTTTCCCCTGAATACTCTAGCCTCTTTGCCGGGCTGGAAGACCAAGATCACCAAAAATGGTCCACCTACAAGGCAGCCATCTTAAAACACTTCTCCATTTACATGAACCCACAGGAGGCCCACAAGGCAGCCTACAACCTGCATTTGCACAGACCTCTAGGCGGGTGAACACTAATAGCCAGGAGTTGATCAACACATACTTCCATGTGCACTTAGGAAATACATTATGACCCAACTAGTAAGGGATTTCCATGAGTGTAGGATTCTGGATTGGGTGATAGAACAGGCCACCCAGGATGTATGAGGTCTAAAAGTCTTCTGAAAACAAAAACCACCCTAAAAACCCCAAACCATCAAACACATCTACCGCAAGGTAGCGGAGGTGAAAAATACTCCCATATTGGACTTGGAAATGGGAGGAGGCCTAAAAATACTCATCCCACTAACACCAACAAGCAGAATGAGAGGTAGAGGAGACCCTCAGATCAAACCCAATTGAGTGGTAGCCAGGCAGGGTATCAGACCAGCACTCCATCTGATCCTGCCAGCTATATCAGCTCAAGATACAAGAGTAACAGACTCATCCTTGGTTATGTATGGACTCCCCCGGCACAAGGGGGGCAATGAGGTAAGAACCACCCTAGGAAGCCTCCCTCAAAACTTCCGTCAGAACTTCCCTCAGGAGGGAAGACATACTCCACCACTCAACCTAAATTTCTTTCCCAGATACCCTTCAAACCCAAATTTCAGACCAATCCTTCTCCCTCTCCCCACTTTTAGGACAATAGATTCCCAAATCAGGGATAAGGGAGACCCAGGATGGAATGTTATCAGTGAAACTCCCAATACCTGAGCTACTCATGGCGAAAGGACAGCTATCCTTTCCGGGAGCAGCAAAGCTATGAATCCAGGCCTCTCTACCAACCAGAAAAAAATTCACAACTGGAGCGACAGGTCCAACAATTAACCGAAGAGCTGGGACGCATGTTGATGGCTCAGCAGAACCCTCCACTGGCAACTGCTGCCCAGAATAACTCGACATCCGGGTCTGGTGCCCTGAAGCAATGATGGGTAGAAACCTTCGAAAACCAACAGGTTCCAGAGGAGGGGGCCCGGGTGGAAGGGAGATGCAGAGCCCTAGAGGAAACTTCCTTTCCCACTGGAAGCAAAACCCCTGGAAACCTCTGAACCTGAACATACATCTTCAACACCAAAAAGCTGAAACAGAGGGTAAGTAGGAGAAATCAAAAACAAAAGATAACCCACTTTGTGGAGAAAGTTTGCATCATCCCCTTCAAAGGAGAAGAATCCCTGAAGCATTCAGGAAAGAAAAACCTCTCTTTCAGGGATAGAGGGATCCCTCCCAAGGATAAATGGGTCCCAAAAGACCCTGATTTAGGCTGGATAAGTATGGAGACTGACCCAGAGCAACAAATTCATAAACCACAACAATGTCACCCGGAGGACCCTGAAAGCACGGAAGTATCCTCCCCCCAAACTGGTTTGGGTAACTGTCTCGAGGAAATGGGGGATGACAAAGAATCAGGGGGGAAAAGGGACTACCCAATCCCACTTGTTTCTGGGTGCAAAATCTTCTTTACAGATTCCAGGACTCTGACATAGAAAACTATCCAAGATCTCATGGTGTCGGAGTTCAACATAAAAAAATTATCTACCAAGTTGCCACAGAATGCTTATTTTCTTTGCCCCCTTGAGGAGAGAGAAGGAAGATTGTATGCTTCCGTCAAGGTACAGGGTCAGTGTGCATTATCAGTGCTGGTGGTTAGTGGATCCCAAGCCATACTCCTGTTCAAAAAAGGCCTTCAACTAACTAAATTCAGGAAGGGGGAGAGTGACCAAATTCACCTCACACCTCTTCCTGGACAACACCAAAACTATGATGGGAATGATATTTCCATCAAAGGGACTCCAGATCTGGAGATCAAAATTGGGCGGCATAGTGTGAAACACCCAGTGATAATCGTCACTCCAGAGGGCACACCTCGTCTACTGGGGAATTACCTCCTTTGGAGCGTATCACCCCTGATTGACTGTGTGAACAAGGTCCTCTGGACTCAGACTAACTGCCCAATCAAATTAAAACAAAGTACAAATTACATGAGCTTGAATGGCACATGCCCCAAGATTGAACAAATGTCCGACAAAATAGAATTCCATTTCAAGAACAATCAAGTCCCAGACATCACTGTAATCTCTGTAGGAGAAGAAACTGGTGATGGGAACCCTTCTCCATTTTTGAAAATTAACCTTGCTCCCAGTTTTAAGTGACATTCCACACTGGAAGGAAATACTTTGAAATGTAGAAGAGGTGGAGTTGAGTACCCCCACCGAAAGCTTCTCTCCCATGATGCCTATATGTTGGGATCCAGAATGTGAAAAACGTTCATTGCCAGTACAAATACCTATACCAAAGAGAATCCTGGAAGTAAGATGTCCATTGAGGAAGCCGTATATGCATACATGACAATATGATGGTCATTTGAATGAAATCCCGGAGGAAGAGGGAAAAGCAAGCGAGAAAGCAGATTGGTGATGTCATGAAAAGCAAAGTTGACACACTCAGAGAGATGCAGAATATGAGAGAACATGAAGATTCTATAAGCACTAAATTCAAGGTATTAAAGATGAGCAACTTTTCAGGCTCGAGATGAAGATGTTCAGGCTACAGAATTTATAAAGAAGATATGAAGTCATTTTATAAGTGTACAGAAGTAGTAACGCAAGTAGATGAAGTATTCTTTAAGGCTGGCTCTGTAGTGAATAGATTGCGGCCTTGCAGCAACGTATATACATAAGAAATATAAGGACTATGGATGATTGCAGAATGCGCTTTAGCAGAGCTGTATTCTGAAAGCAGGAAGATGTTTTTAGTGTGTTGCAGTTAGAAATTGAAAACTTAACCGTAGAGGTGGATCAAAGAAAGGCTTGGTTGGATCAACACCAAGAAGTCAAGGTCGCCTTGGGCCTGGATATGCGTACAAACAATTACAGAACGTGTGAAAGAACAAAACTCCTTTCTCTAGTGTGAGGCAAGAACATTAAAGATGTCAGAGGTTCATCAAATAGTAGTATTTTAAATGCAGTAAGACTCGAAAACATGGTCTAAAGTCACGTGGTCAGATGAAAATAGGCACTATGATGAAACTGTATCGAAATCGAGAAGACAGAGTATGCTATACTCCCGCATATTCTTCAGCACAGCGAACATTTCCAAGGCCGACTTCAAGCCTTAATTGACTAGTAGGCTGCAAGTGTGATGATGGATGCCAGGGCTAATTCATGGGAAGCTATGGTTGTGGCCATCCCACTGGCACCTGGATGCCAGCCTGCATGCTGCTTAGGCATATGGAATATTACAGAGAGGTACAAGGGTGCCAACCAATTATTGAAGGACACGTAATAGAGAGCCCTATAGTGTGTATAACCAATGGGACGTTGTGTATTTGATGATGTTGGTAGTGACCTGAACTAGAGGAGGGCTTAATTGCCCCACCTGACGTTAGAGACCCAATCACTTTCCCTGACCAGTATGGAACGTATACCTAGATGTTCCTTGAAAACCTATCACTTATTCCAAATAGGTTTTTGTAGTTTGCAACGTAGATAGACGTCAATAGTGATGAGTTTGTAGTACATAACCTGCTTTTTTTTAATATGTTGTATTGAGTGTGAGGATCGAGCAAACGTGTTGGTGTTCATTGTATCTCCCAGTTTTAGATAATTGACATTAAAACAGTCACATTTTGCCAACTTCCTGAGTTAGTTTGATTATTGATGTTTCAGTAATATTCTGCATCCCCGTCTGTCTCTAAGTATTGCTATCTCGTCTTAAAGGGCTGGGTTGGCTGTCCTAGTTCAGTGTTATACCAATTTGAAATCAGAAGACAATGCAAATTCCATGACAAAAGATGATGAAAAACCAGCTCAAAGCTTGACCGACATCCAGATAAAGGGTGAACAGCTGTTTTCCCCCATTCAGATAAATGAGGGGGAGGAGCCTGTTCTCACCAGAGTATGCCTGAATAACAGAAGACGCTTCATCAGCGAAGCATTATTCAGGAAACTCCCAAAAGATCAGACCATTCCCACATTTAAGTTGATTGATAAGTGGGAAATTGGCCTGAAAACTGCAAATTCCAAACATATCCTGCCTAACAGGTGTATGCTAAAGATTTCCATTGGTGTATAGAACATAATTGTTGGGTTGGAGATATATCCCCTCTGCCTTTTACTTAGGCAGTGACATTCTCAATCGATTCACAATTAATTTGGACCTTATTTACCACAAGGCCTGGTCCCAACTGGGGGGTAACCCCATAGGCTTTGACAACCCTGCGAAAGTATTTTGGTCAGCTTAATTGCTGCCGTATATGGTTGAGGTTTAAGTGAGAGAAGCGGTAACCATCCCAGGACAGGTGTGACAATATACAATTCCCCTAAAATTTAAGCGTGGACTGAACCTCAAAAACAACGACACCTTTATAATTCTGAATTATCATCTCCAACAGCAAGGTTTGTATTTACATCTGATGCCCCTAGTTGACCTAGAACATGACACCATTTGAATATTGGGGGATAACAGCGACCCTTGAAGTATCACTTTGGGCGTAGACAACTTTATTGGAATGGCAGTTGATGCCCAACATTATTCTATTGATTTAGGAAATTAGATAATTGGACCAATTCCAAATGACTGCTCCAATTTTAATGATGATATCCCTACAGAAAAGATTTTCATCAGGCAAGGGTGGAATTTCTTGTTGTGCTCTTCCTGCCCTTATGGTGGGGAAGAGGACCTGTAACATCAAAAAGGATGCAGTGGTATTCCGAGTCAACAGTGACTACCTCCCATCCTTGAAACCTCAAGTCCAAGCCAACACCATAACAAGAGATCGCTCCACCCAACTGGAGGATACCGCTGAAATTGCCAAGCCTGAAGTCTTTCCAGGCTTTAAGCAGATGGTCGAAGAACAAATCAATCTCGCTGATACCTTTGAGACCAAGGAGCAAAAGCAGAAGCTGAAACAGGTGTTTTGGGATTCACAGGATATATTTGCAGTGGATTCTTATCATTGTGGACGCACAGATATACATTCAACCACCATACCTACGGACCCTGAGATGGCTCCAGTATTTGTGAAGCAATACCAGTTGCCTCTCACGTCTATGGAGTCACTCACAGAGATTATTAAAAACTTAGAATCCCGTGGGATAATTCGTCCAATCCACAGTACCTTTGACAACCCGACACTGGCGATACTTAAACCCAATGTCCAATGGAAACTTTGTGCTGACCTTAGGGAGTTAAATAAATGGGTCCACGTGTCAATCAGAGACTGGCCCAGATCCAAGGGTCAAAGGTGTATACTGCCATTAACCTGACCAATGGTTACTGGACAGTAACCGTGAGTATGGAAGACCAGTACAAGCTTGCCTTTACCTTTGTGGGCAGCAGTACAAGTGGACCCAAACCCCCTTTGGATACATAAACTCTGGCAACGAATTTCATATCTTCATACATAATTCCATGCCCGACTTGGGTGAAAGGGGAAACCTGGCCTATGTAGATGATGTCTTAATCAAGAGCTCAACTGTGGAGGAACACATAGCTAAAATACGCTATGTTCTGACTCAGTTGCAGAAAGTTGGAGCAAAACTGTCCTTTCAGAAGGCATAGTGGTGTAAGACCCGCTTGAACTTCTTAGGGCACAAAATCACCCCTGATGGTCTCAGTCCCCAGGCAAAAAAAAGTGCGAGCATTATTGAAATTAAAAGACCCTACTACTCAGCGAGAACTAAGAAGCCTTCTTGGACACTAATTATAGTCATAAATTCTTTGAAGACTACACAGAGGTCACCCGACTCTTGGTCCAATTAATTGGAGTGAACAATCTGAGGCAGTAAAACAATTAAAGTGAAGCCTTTCCCAAGTGCCTTGTTTGGCCTACCCCATAAAGAACAAGGAGTTTTTCTTAGAGGCGGTGTCCTCGAATACTTGCTTAGTGGTCGTACTATACCATAAGCACGACATGGTCAAGAAAGTAATCTCATACGCAAGTAAGACTTTGTTCTCTGTGGAGGAAAAATTCAACAATTGTGAAAAGGCACTCGTGGCAACGGTGTGGGCATTGAACAATTGCCTCCCATTCATCCAGGGGGAGCACATCATCATGGAGACTCCTCACCAACCCTTGCAATATATCCAAAGTGACCGAATCCGAACAGGGAACGTGAGCAATTCCAGAATTACAGCCTGGATTCTGTCCATGCAAGGCTTCCCTGTGGAGGTCAGATATGGCCAAAACAAGAACGGTCTTCTAGTGCAAGGATTGGCTGACTTGCATGACGGTGCTCAAGAAAACAGTCTTGAGGATGAAAGTCTAAGGACCAAGGACAATATGGAGGCGTACCTTACTTCCCCGCACAAAGTCTATGAGGAAGACATTTATGAATGGATACCCACAGTTTATGTGGATTGTTAGACTGTGGGCCTCATTCCGAGTTGGGCACAAAGGGATTACCGGCACCAGTAAGGATACCGGTGCTGGTAAACCCTTTGCGCCCAATTCCGAGGTCCCTTAGCGGGTCCCTTCTTTAACGCCTGGTCTGACCAGGCGTTGTGGACGGGACCTTTTAAGGGACTTTGGAGCCAATAACGGTACCGCAATTTGCGGTACTGTTATTTGCTCTTTCCCCATTCCTGTTGAGCCCTATGGGGGCTGAAATGGGAATGGGGAATGGTTTTGTCATTGGGGACTTACCGTTCCCCATTGCACCAAGACGGAGGTGGTACCGGTATGGGAGGCAGCCATGGAGCTAATTGCTCCATGGCTACCACCATACTCGGAATGAGGCCCAATGTATGGAGCCCCGACTGGGACTCAACGTCTCACAACGTGTGTTCCCAGACACCGTGAGATGAGAGAGAGAGAGCAGCGTCAAAGCAGTCATATATATACATAATACATCATCCTTTACAATATCATTCGGTCCGCCCTTATACATGACGAACAAGCTAGGGTTCGGTAATTGACAGCTATGCATGTAACTTCAGTCAGTCTAAATATTAGCATTCTAGCAGAGGTTGCAGAGACAGTTTTCTGTTATGGGAAACACGGGGCACTGGCACAGGGGAAGATGTGTTCTAGCAGGGAGACATTCCAAACAACGTTATTTGTTCGCTGCGGCTCATGAGCTAAGGGTCAGACAGTTCTAAGTCAGAGAAAATATCATCCTTCGTGAAGGAGCACCGTTAGTTGCATATAATTCACATTTAACTGCCTTTTACAACAGCGCTTGCAAGACAAACCGGCACCTGGGCTACTGATAAGGCGCAGCTCTTGCACAGCTTCAAGGCCTCAATGAGAGGAAAACAATGTATTTCTCCACGGTTCTACATTCCTGTCTACATTAGCATTTCAGAGTTCAAGCTGTTGCCTTGCACCGTGTGTGGATCAGAAGCATTGAATATATTTGCAAAGCGTACAAAAAGAAAAATGCCCGTCATCTTACAAAATGGACTTCCAATGGTCACATTCAGGTTTCACGGTTTGCAATGTTTGTCACATGATACAATTTGCTTCTGGCCAACATACTATTCATAAGTTCGGGCTATGCGATTTAATTTACAGTAAAACAGGATGGATGCTCCTACCATGTTGACAGTCACAGGGAAAAATAACTAGTGGCTGGCTTTTGGAATTATACCAAAGAAACCTCTGCTGGGTGCACAAAATGTCCCAGAAGTAGTCAGATGGCAGAATTGATGGCGGTACATCAAGCAATCCTCGCTGTCGTGCAATACCATCTCAAAGAACTGGTCATCATCACGGATTCTGATTTTGTCAGGAACGGATTCTTGGAACACCTGATTAAGTGGAAAAATCGAGGCATGCTGTGTGCGAACAACAAACCGCTCAAGCACAGGAAATGAATCCAACCAATTGATGATCTGGTAACCTCTAATAAGATGACCATCTATTGGAAAAAGATCAAAGGTCACTCCAAAATAGGTGAGCGTGTTGCTCAACAGCAACATGCTCGCCTTGAAGCAAGACGACATGGAGCAACACAGGTTGGATACCCGGATCTGCGCTTAGAAACCTCTGGGTATTAAGTGCATTATAAATAACATATCATATCATATCAGACAAAACTGGAAATGACTTGGCTAACCAGTTGGCCAAAACCAGAGCCATTCACAGGGATCTCCTAGAAACCGAATCCCTGTTGGAGGAACTGTCACCAGGTCCCAAACACATGCCAAAAATGAACTCTCAACTGCCCAGTGGAGTAAAGAAACCCCAGATGCAGATTTGATTACTGCACAAAAAGAGCACCCAATTATTGGGAAATGTATCAACATATTGAAGACCCTGTGAACTTTCCTCTGACAGAATCTGATTATATCGCGAAAGAGGATCTCTGGGTGTTGATGAAGTTTTCCAAAATGTTCAGAAATAAAGTCGAATGGCAGACTGCTTTTATCCAGTCATAAGAGACATGATTTCAGCACATTAAAAAGCCATTTGTAAGAGAGGCCTATTTTGTTTGGTGTAGATCTGAATACTGCTTCCCTGTGTAACTATGGCATAACTGTGTGGCTAGAGTGAACTTATTTCTGTTTATACAATATGTAAAGAAAGATTGTATTTATGGACAACAGGCCCAGGTGCAGCATTGAACGTTATAGATACAGGGTGGGAAAATGTAATATGCCAGCCTTTTAGAATGGTAAACTGCAACTTGTTGTTCTCTCTGAACTGAAATCCACCACTGAACTGTGAACTGAATAGTGTATCTGGATCCTGACCTTGCAGCCATTTGGTTTGATGCATACCAGGGATGCATGGCTGGTTTCAAATAAATGCTTAAATATACAGAGAAAGAGATCAGAATTGTGATGAATTGCTGATAACATGACCAACAGAAATGACCTTTAAGGTCAGGTTTCACATAAAAAGGGCATTAGCTCTGAACACAGACCCTTTGAAAATGTGAACTCAAGACCTTTGGCTGAGTCCACCAAGGAGACAGGTCTGGCTGTCAAACTAAATGCTGAGATACACGAAGAAGTATATTGAAATTATGGGAGTTGCTGATAACATGTCCTGCGGAAGTGGCCTTTGGGTCAGGCCTTCCCATAAACAGTGCTTTGAAGCCAAGGAGGGAAAAAGTTAAGAAAAACATGGATAAACCAGCTGGTTGGTCACATCCTTTAAGGGGAAAGGAAACTATATTTATTTGGAAATGGAAACTGCTGGTGGCCAATCTGAATGTGAAACTAGCGGTAACGTCATGCCCTGCCATTGATTAAACATTGAATACAGTTATTCCTAAATAAAAGGAGCATTGTGTGTCCTATCGAGCCCACCGCTGGTTCAAATTCATTTATGGGAAAAATTATGATTCTGCAATTTTCATACACCTGAGAAATAGGAAAGTAGGCAAAGGGATAGATCATAAAAGGCAGGTTTGAATTGCAAATGGTCCCATTTTTAGCTTTTTCAGCGCAGCAGCAAAGTGCGTAAAATGGTATACAAAAATGCTACACCCAGGAAGGGCGTGCCAAAATATAAATTTGTATTGTCCGACTCACCATAAAATATAGAATTCAAAAATATCTATATTCATGTGATTATCTGAAAGACCAAGGGAGTTGTCACATTATGACATTTTTCAGAACACAAAATGTGAAACTTCCTGTCATTTTGAAATGCTGCATCTTTTCTCCTCCCTCAGCCTACATCATACACTTCTCTCAATTCCTGGTTTTATGAGCAGGCAGGGAGTGTGGCAGGGGGAGGTGAGGGGAGCGAGCTAGCCAATCCTGACCATGGGAATTATGACAAGGTTGGAGTGTCACCCTTGATATGAGAGGGCAGGTTTGCATCAGAACAGGGCTTTTTCTTTACTTTATTCTGGGAGATAGCCTGCTGCTGGACTCTTGCGAGGAGCAACTCGCAGAGAGGAAAAGAAAGCTACCAAGGCCACCAGGGTAAGCTTTGCCTGGAAACCTGGGAGCCCAATCTGAGAGAGGCCTATTTGGGGGGACCTTGCTGTGGGTGTGAGCTGCCTACCAAAAGAGGGTCCTAAAAATCTGGCTGACTTCCTGAGTAAAGAGCAGAGAGCTGCCATGTACGTAGATATCTGAAAGCGATCATTTGTGTGGGGAATCACCCACCTTTATCCCTTTCCATTAGTGGGTAAGAGGGGGGGGAACTGGGTAGGCCCATCGCACAAGGTATTACATCTCATTCAAATTATTTCCGCATAGAAAACCACCCTCTCTGTTCAAATTGAATTGTGTTGGGAACTGCCTGCCTTAATCCTTTCCATTAAATTGTGGGGGAAGTGGAAGACACTGTGTAGACCCTTAGCACATTTGATTAAAGTAAATTAATTCATTCCCATATAGAAAATCACATGATGAGTGTTGTTAGAATTCAAAACCAACAAAGCTCATGCCCAGTAGTGCCAGGGCCAGTATAGCCCATAAAGACTTGGTTGGCTGTTTTCTGAAACCCTTGATGCCTGTACAGAAAAGGGTGGGCGTCTTTTATAACAAAAGAAGTAAACCATAAAAAACCACCCTTCAAGTCAGTGTGGAGGGTGCAAAACGACATTTCCCATTCATCCCCATTCATTTTAAATCAGAATTACAAAGCATTGCATCTCATCTGTATGTGTGTTGCCAAAACGAAATTTCACCTTTCTTCTCATTTTCTCTGAACAGAATTTTCAGGCATTGCTTCTCATTTTAATTTGTGTTAAAAAACGATTTCCCATTTGAGTCCCTTTTCCCAACTCTGCCTTTCAAATATGAGCTTAAAACGAAATTCCCCATTGATTCCCTTGCCTCCCAAAGAACAATCCCAAAGCACTGCCTGTCCTTTGAATGTGTGTTGCAAAACTATTTTTCCATTGTATTGTGAATGTTTTCTATTGGTTAAATTGAAATTAAATTTGTTATAAGTTGTGACAGCATGTTTCAAAATTGTACCTGAGTTGTTTTAATAACCGAGTTATTGTTGTAATATTGGGTGTTGCCACAGTGTTGGGGGCTGATGTTGACTGTTTGCTTTCTTTGTCAAACCTTAAATAAGTAAAAGAATATATATTCTTACCATACGCTGGCCTGGATCCTATTCCATTTCCAACACAGGGTACACAGGGTATTCGTTTGGTTGGGTGTGAGACGGGTTGGAGGCCTCACCAAAGTGCACTTGAGACAAAAAAAGCTTTATTGTGTGCTACCTTGCTTGGGGGGAAAGGAACTCCCTGAGTTGAGTGTGACCGCCTAATAACCCGCGACAAAGCTGTTTGGCCTGTGTGCCCCACCCATTTATGCCCATCCCTAAGTTAAATCAATAGGATTTCCCTCTGATGTCCACCTATCTATGGGCAAAACACACCCCTTTTTCCACTCTTTGGCTGATTTTCTACTGTTTGCTGAAGTGGTCAGCCGTGTTTACTTCCAACATTGTGGCCGCCATGTGTTAATTTTATGAAAACGATTATTTGACTAGATTGATGCTTTAAAAAATATTGACTACAGATTTAAATGTCTATGTGCACAATCTCTCTGTGCACGCTCTCGTTCACCCTCTATCTCTGTGCACCATCTCTTTCTCTGTGTGCTGTCTCTCTCCCTCTCAACCTGAAGAAATCCCTCACTCATTCGCTGTCTTGGTCCATGCCCTGTCTTTCTCAATGCGTGCTCTCTCTATGCGCTGTCTGGGCGCTCTCTCTCCATGCGCTGTCATTCTCTCCATGCACTCTCTCTCACTTTCCCTCTGTGCTGTCACTCTCTCCTCTTTGTGCGCTCTTTCTCTTCTCTGTGCGCTCTTTGTCTCTCCATGTGTGCTATCTAACTGTGCACGCTCTCTTTCACCCTCTTTCTCTGTGCACTATCTCTTTCTGTGTGCTGTCTCTCTCCCTCTCAACCTGAAGAAAATCCCCTCTCTCGTGTGCCCTCACTCCATCTTCTCCAAACGCCCCTTTCATGGCATTCCTTACTTTTTTCTGATCTTTCCTCTCACACCCTCGCTTTTCTATCTTACCCTCCCACTCTCATACTTTCTCGCTCAGGTTTCCTCTTGCTCATCATCAGTGGCACCCTTTCTTCATGGCTTTCTCCCTTTCTATATTCCCCTTCTCATTCGAATGCACACCTGCATCTCTTCTCACACCCTCCCTTGAATCCTTGTGCTCATTTGCCAATGCAAAGAACAGCTGTAAACTCTCAAACTATTGGTTTTGCCAATGCTTGTTTGGCTGGGTACCAGGCCCAAATTTTGGCTCTCATGCCAGCAATCAATTATTCACTGACCAATCATAACACACAGCATCCAACACTCGAAAACCGCTAAATACAACATACTAATGCTAGTCATCCCTGACAAAGAAATAGTCATGTTCCTACAATTGCAATGCACTAGTTCATCATATAATGTCTTTCACCTACAATGCAATCTGTGCAATATGCAACATGTAATATGTAGTGATTAGACTTCGGCTGCTGAAATCCCAGACAACCTAAAGCCCTGTGAGAACACGACGCAGCAGTTAGGCACCATACACATATCACATAGCATAACATCCATCACAACAATATTCCACAAGAGACAATTTTCTTTTAAAAAGGTGTAAAATATTCTTTCAAATTTTTCTGAATGAATGATCACCAATATTGTTGACATTCCAATATTAATCCATAAATGAAATATTAGACATACATCAATTTTACAAATATTCAATTTAATGATTGATACAAGTACATATTTCATCAAAAATACCTTCGTGTTGCATTGGACAAAATAAATACAGAAAAACTCAACAATCAAAAATCAAAAATCCACTACTCATTACAGATAAATCTAAAAAATTATAAAAAAGACAAATGTCCTAAATACATTAACTAGGTTTTCCATGCAGTACGATGTGCAGAGGTAGATATAAATAAATACCAGAAAGGCATTCAAATTTATTTGGCAATACAATGATTTTCCACTACTGGCCGCAAATGAATTAATGTACAGGGTAAAAATGTTCCTAATGATGTTTATAAATGTATTATGCATGTAAATACACAGATGACACAGTGCCTTATATAAAACCCATTGAATTAACGACATCCATCAGCTTAAGCATTGTCTGTCCCTCTAGCCTCTTACTGATGCCCACCCCCATAAAGACCAAATTAATTCTCATTGGAAACCCCCAAATCGCATGACCAAGTACAGATGTGTCTGGCAGAAATGAAGACAGACCTAAACTCTCACCCAGAGCAACATCTCGCAGCTTTACTATTGACTTTGGCCTCTCATTCAAAAGACACAATGCCAAGAAGACCCAAACAGAATGGTACCAGGTCATGCTCCTCTGCAAAGTCAAGCCCTTCATGCCCACCACGAGTTTCAGAGCAGTCATCCAAGCCCTGGTCATCTCCCTTTGGCCTACGCATAGGAGTCCCAGATGCCACCTTGGCCGACCAGAAAGCCATCCAGCACATAGGCCAGTGCACTACTAGAAGCCACGCCGCTGCCAGACTAGATACAAAGAACTGTAAGAGGGAAGAACTAGGAAAAAGGCCCTTTACTGCTCTGCACCCTGTCTCGTAAACATGCCACCAGCGCAGATCAGGACTCCCATTAACAATTTTGAAGACCCTCACTTCCAAGAACATCTCGTCAATTGCTGATCACTCTAATTAACGTTTCTCCTCCCTCTCCTAGGCCCCCTACCTTTCCATCTGTCTCTGGTGCCCCCCCCCCCATCCTACTTACAGCACCCTGCGCGATTTCCCGCGTGGATAGCACTCCATTGCTTCCCAGCTGGGATTGCGCAATATATGCAGTCCTATGCATATATACATACATCCACAAAATAACAATCAAACTGCAAAGAGCATAAAACAATGCAGCTCACCTCATCTTTGGCATGAAAAGATCCTAGTTTATCACCCCCAGAACGCGTTACTAAGGGACAAAATGTGTTTGACGTTCTCTGCTTTGTGCATAAAACCGCACATGGGTTTCCCATGGTTATTCTTCCAGGCTGGCTCCACCCGGCCTGCTGACCAGTCACTTTCTTTAAGTCGACCTTCCATAGCAGATGGGAAATTCCCCCTGTGAAACACAGGTGATTCGTAGGTAGATCGCAGCCCTCACAGGGTTACACAATTCTGAACTCCCGCCCTCCATTCCTTGGCCTACGCCCCGATATTGCCGAAATACTAGCTATGTTGCCTCCTAAGATCTGTGATCTGTCTTTCAGTTGCATAACTGTAGCCTAGCTTTTATTTTGATTGTAACAGAACATTCAGCCATTATCATCCATTCAGCTTTCTGCCCAGACTCCCTCATCAACCATTGCACCCCCACCTGCCCCCCCAGCCCTAAAATACTGTGCAGTTGCCTTAGCACAATAAAATACATTTTAAATGAGACATTACTGCCAGGGTGCTTCACTATGGCTTCGGTTTCTATATATAGAATTAGCACCTGGGTTGCATCAGCCAATCAGAGGGTCCCGGAAGCCAGGAATAACCCAGTTGTAATGGCCCATATGCTGAGCCTTTTGATTGGCCCTGCATACTGCCCATTCCTCCACTACAATCTCTGTCTTCTTCCGTGACACCTACACTACTTATCCCACTGTATCACTCTACCCCTACTCCCCAAACATTAAATTGCACTCACACTGACACTGTGATCCTCGCATTCGTCCTCAGTGTTCTGCCAAACACCGGCCACCCGGGGAAATGGAGAAGGGTCCCATTCTGACACCCCGGGCCAGATTATCTAAACTTTGACCTTGTTTAAAAGAAGGGAGAAATTAATTTAGCACCAATGATGTAGCTTCTATGATAGAAAATATAGCAAACAGGGTTTGCCCCAATTGGTATGATCCATACATATTTTGCCTAGGACACAGATGCAAAAGACGTCCTTATGCCATTACATCACGTGAACGGACACATCTACGAACCAGATGGGAAACTGATATAGGCTCATCGGGCCCTGAGGAATGAATAGAGGTGCTGGTGAACCCTCACAAGGTGGCGATATCGTTATGTTTAAAGGTGACACAGCTAAAAATCCTTCATAGAACCGATTATGCAGAGGCATTTCTAGGGGGGACTGAGGGGGGATAGCCTCAGGTCTTTTGGTTGTAGCCCCGGATGGAAGCTCAAGGGCTAAAACCCACAGGCTAGTTAGCCCCGAGTCCCGACAGTCCCATCATTAGGGTAGTCCCGGATCCTTTCCAGACCTAGCAACACCCCTGCCATTATGCATGTACATTGCGCTTTAGATGTGGGTGCGCACAACATCTAAGCTGTTTACAATGTAAGATGGCTAAAGGCACCTGTCTTCGTAGTTTCTGGCTGTGTCCTGTGGTACAAAAATTCTGGCAATCAACATGGAACCACGCACAGCATTTCTGTTATTTGGAATATGGCCAGACAATGAAAACATATTTTTATCCACTTCCATAATGATTGTTAAATGTAACATTGCCATTTTATGGAGCAGCAGAGAAAGACGGGGTACCGCAAAATGGTGCTCAGAGGTTGATGTTTGTATGTTACTGGAAAAACGGATCTGTACCTCAGGAGGTTGTGCCTATAACTTTACAAAAGTATGCGACAAATGGAAGAATGCACGTTAAAACCTTTGTAAAAAAGGGAGATCAACTATCGGGAAGAATACACAAATGTTCTATGTCACGGTACGATATGTTACTTGTAAAATATAATTTCTGTTGTTCCAAAAGATAAAAACAAATAAAAAACCAGTTGGGAAAAAAATGCAAAAGACTGTTTTCTTTTACTATTACGTTTTCAGGGCAACATAAAATAAGTAAATGTAGTAAATAGCTTTATTTGTCATGTTACAGAGCAAACACAGCACAATAACTGTTTGATTCCTTTTTGTCCTAGTGTAAGGTTGTTAGATAACATGAATTGGGAAAAACCCATAACACATAATTGCTCCATTCTGTATTATTTCAGCATTTGCTACATTTTTAGCACTGATGCTAATGGTAGATAACATGTCTTCATGTACACAGGGCCTCATTACACGGACGGCGGTAAGGGTTAACGGTCACCGTTAATGGCAACGGTGACCGTTAACCATTACCGCCGTACTATGAGGTCCCTTAGCGGGTTGGTGCTCTAACGCCTGCTTTTTGCAGGTGTTAAAATCCAACCCGCTAAGGGACCTCGGAGCTAATTACAGCACCGCAAAATTGCGGTGCCGTAATTAGCGCCTTCCCCATTCCCATAGAGCCCTATGGGGCAGAAATGGGAATGGGGAAGGGCAATGGCGGAAGGGGGATTTACCGCCCCACCGGCCTTGGGATGGGGCGGTAAATCCCCTTACCGCCAAGGCGGTGCCGGTAATTTACCGGCATGGTCCAGGGTGCTAATAGCACCCTGGATCACCGCCTTCCGTGTAATGAGGC
The DNA here is from genome assembly GCF_040938575.1 of Ambystoma mexicanum. Lineage (NCBI taxonomy): Eukaryota > Metazoa > Chordata > Amphibia > Caudata > Ambystomatidae > Ambystoma > Ambystoma mexicanum. The sequence goes on along the minus strand of NC_090933.1, from coordinate 910,221,734 downwards.
CCTAAATATAGAATGGGGTACAGACACTAAGTTTGGCGGTAACCCTTAAATCTGGCGGTAGCGCTATTACCGCCAGATTTAAGGGTCTGCCAAATCAGGGCTTTGGTAGATTTCTCCCCAGCTCTGAGCTGGGGGGAAATCAGCTGAAAATTCGCGCTCATACCGCCGGCGGGAAATCTGCCGGCTGTATGAGCGCGATAATTCCCCATTGAGCCCAATGGGGAATGTGGTATTCCCAAATGGGCTCAGTGGGGAATGGGGACTTCCATTACCGCCAAACCTGTGATCCGGCGCTAATAGCGCCAGGGGGTTTGGCGGTAGGGCAAATAGCGGCAGCGCTATTAGCGCCGCCGTTACCGCCGAACTCGTGATGAGGCCCCAAGTAATTCATTTTATTTAGCGTTTCCCACAGTGTTTGCAAGTAAGAATTAAGAATCAGGATATATGATATGGGATTAGGATTTAGTCAATATATTAAAAGAATGAATTGACACCACTATTAGTCCAGTTTCAATTTCACACAATCTGACTACTTTTTATTCTGCTTAGATAGTAGAATGCATTAGCGTTCGAAACCCCATAGGCCTCTTCACCAGATGGTTAATGCAATAAAATATGTCCAAAGTTTGGTTTTGTGTAAATTTATTTAGAAAGATGTTTAGTTAGCCAGGCATGGAGCAGTATTTTTAACCTAACCCATTAAATGACAGCATTTACGTCTCATCTATAAATACAAACTGAAATTCGTACATACACATTAGCTCATGGTTTAGCTGACCATTCAACTTTAGTTTCAAAACACCCAACAAATGCAGAACTGTTGAGAAATAATATGCTCTTCAAGCCTCGAAAGTTTCATCAGCCAGATACAGAATCAATCAAGCACTCTAATCTTTATCATTGTGAGCCAGATAATGCACGTAGAACCAGAATTATTTCCACACAGTCTGTTTTTTCTAACTTTGATAATAATCTGTGTTAACACGAGCAAGGAGCAGTCCCCTTGATTCGCCTCATGTGATGGAAGCATCACTTTTAAGGGAGTGGTCTATTTCCCATTGATGTAAAAAAAGGAAGAGTTAAACTCAACTATGTTTCTTATACCATGGAATAAAGCCCAAGCTCCAAACTTGGGGATGAGTGATTGTTATGCAATTTATGCTTGGGACGCATAAATAATCATAAAACTCACAAACCCTATTTTTTCTATGAAACATTGCTTTAAAGTCGGTCTGCTGCCAATAGATACATGAATGTGTAACAACATGATAAACTGAAACCCTAAAATAAACAAAATCATAGTCATCGGCACTCAACCAAACATCTGGTTTTCTTTGCTCAGATCCTTATACCTTGCCATGCCTTCCTAGATTATAAACACAAGAGTATTTCTAACTCTGGAATGTCATGTGTCTCCACAACTGCCTCGCTAGTCTTCTATAACCTATTTCGCTTGGGAGAAAAGTAAGTTTTGCATTTTTGAGGCTATCATCAAAGAGTCTCAGCGGTTATTGTTCTTGTCTTGTCACGTCCCTATGAGCTGCAGAACTTTAGGGTATATCTTCTCAAATAAATACAATGCCTTTCAAGTTTGTCAATGTTTCTGATCCTTCATCTAAAACGTATCGTCATGTGCCCCAGTGCTGTACCACGTTCACTGGCTTAACGTCTCAAACCATATCAACTGCAAGGCCAACTGTGACATTATAACTTGCTATTCATTTTTGGCTCCACATCTTTGAAATAATCATGTTTTGGTCATCTCATATAGCTTTTTTTGGTAAGACAACAATACATGGGCCTCATTACGAGTCCAGCGGGTTGCCGCCGGACTCGTAACATTTTTCCAGTGTCTGATATCCCGGTACCACCGGGACGTCTTGGTGGCACGGGATGTCAGTCGCCAGAAAATGTTATTCCCCATTCCAGTGGAGTCCCATAGGACTGGCACCCTCATTTCCAGACCGCCAAGCTTGTAATGAGGCCCATTGTCTTCTAACTCAGTTGCCCTAGTTAGTGCTTACCCCGTAACTGTCATAATATTACAGCACCTGGAGGCATGCAGCAAAGAATTGAAGAATTGGTGAACTTTTCAAGCACTAATAATATTGCTCAGAATGTTTTAATGTATATATGTATAGTTTGGGATTTTGTGGGAGGAGCCCCTGCCTACCCCAATACACATGATGAGTGTTAGGGAGAATTTTCATTTCTGTGGCAATTCCCTTTAACCTTAGAGACTTCAGGCTCTTTTGCTGGACTCAGGGCTTTTTAATTTTAACTCCTGAGTGGGACCTTTTTCTCACTCTCTCATGTGTTTTTTTCTGACTAGGATATTTGTTTTTCTTACTGTTTAATGGAGTCCGGTAAACTCCATAGGCATCTGTGTTTTGCATTGTTACACACAGCACCTTGTGTGCAGCGCCACTGAGAAGTCCTTTGGACTTCTCCTAATGTTTAACTACATTTTTCTGGGTGAACTACTGTTCCCAAGAATAGTAAGATGACTCCTGTCGTACTTACCTTTTCTTTTGTGGGTCCAGCACACACCACCATATGTGGCGTGCTGGAGGGTTACATAGTAACTCCTTTCTTCCACTTTTCATGTAACATTCTGTCACACTAACTAACTTGAATGGCTCGTGGCAGTGGTTTCTTTTTTAATACCTTGTGCCATGTATCTGTGGGCTGATTTCTCAGCTGCAGTACAGCACCCAAGGGTGACCATTTTTCCAAAATGGCCCCTGTCTTCTTTTTTACTATTTCTTATCAGTTAGTTCCTTCTGGGCCTTTACTCTGTTGTTTGAATCAGGTTCGAGTCCATTTTGCCTTTGGAGGGCTTCAACCCTGAAGCCCACCCAGGCTCCAGTGTGTCTGCAAAGGCAGGAAGTGAGGGAGCATCCTGAAACTTCCCTGTCCTTTGTCTCTAGGTGTGCCTGATTGAAACCATTTCTGATTGGCCGGCTGGCTGTCCATGAAGATAGCCACCCTGCTGGGCGATCGACAGCCTAGGGCTGGGAATAAATGGGAACTTGCTTAAGAGGCTAGGTTTCTGTGTCTGCAGGCAGAGTTGACCACTGGAGGACAACATCTGATGAAGAAGACATGAAGAGACTCCAGCAGCACCTTCCTGGACCGCAAAGTGCACGATGAAGCCCTGCAGCTGTGCTGACCTCATTTTCATTTTGACCGGGACCGACTAGCCTTGAGACAAGCTTCATTTTGGCATAACCCTGACTTGCTGTGACAAGGCTGCAGAATCCCAATGCCCGGGGACGCTTGACCATCATCAAGTGCATTGTCTTTAGAACTGCAAATCCAGCAAAAACTTTGTGGGCATCAAGAGGACCCTACAAAAGCAGGAAATCTTTTTCCAGAGTCCCCTCACCAGAGTCCAGGACCAAGGGATCAAATAACTTCTAACCAGAGCTGTTTGTTCTTCTTTGGCACTGAGAAAAAGGCGCCAAAACCACAAAAGGCTGCTGAATCAAGGAAAATCCATTGCTGCCGAAGTCCCTCTCTCGAGTTCTGCTGAAGGAGTCCACCAGACGTCCTCCCTTTTGTCACCACAACCAAGGACCAGGGACAAGGGTCTGCTGCACTGCAACAGGAAGGTATCCAGCTGGAACAAATTCTTCAGTTCACAGGTACTGTGGGGCTTGAAGTACATCTACCTTTTGCCAATTGCGGTGCTTCCTAGTTTGGGGGTGAGGGTGTAGCTAAGACACCCAAAGGTCCAACTAAACTTGCTGGAGGTCCTATCAAAATGGTTCCCATTTTGCCAGCCCTCATCCAGTGCAATAATATGACTGTATGAAATTATTCTTAGTGTGCAATCTGAAGTACCAGAGAGAGTTCAGTTGGGACATGACTTGAAAACTCTTGGAGTAGTCTCCAGTACCCTCAGACCTCGCAGAAAAAAAGAAACAGGAGCTGACAAGATTGGCCAGAGAGGCAGCCGTGAGAGATTCTCAGTTTGAGATCAAGGAGAAATCCAGCATATCAAACCAACAGGCAGACCAACCTTCCACTTCAAGAAAGAAAAAAGAGACCAAGGAGAAATCCAGAGTCTCCGGTAAGAAAAAGGGCCTCACACCCAAACCTGCTCTGAAAACAAGGAATTCCCCCAGAGGACAGTCCCAGTCCACCCCAGTGATCGCATCCCCAGCTGAGACAGAGTGGGTGGACGAACCAACTCCTGAAAACCCAGCTACTGGTGAAACTGAACTGGAGGAGGTCCTTTCCTGCTTGTAAGATCTGGATCGTAGTGTCCATCCTGAGCCGCAGACTTTGCTTGCAGAAGGTGGACCCTCTAGGACAGATTTCAGCACAAAGAGAGTGTCCCTCTCTAGTAGGTCTGAAACAACATACAGCTTCCCAGCTGGAAGAGCAAGAGCCAGTGAGCCTACAGAATCTACCCCATGGGACGTCAGGCGACTGGTAGTACCCCAAGAGGTAAGATCCAAGCTCCTAAAACTAGCACATGAGATCCCTCTGGCTGCTCACTTCAGTTGCAAGAAGACCAAAGAGAGGCTTTCTAAGTACCTTTACTGGCCCAGGATTTCAGAGGGTGGGGATTGACATTGTTGCCTAGACCCTCCAACTTCCTCAGGCAACCGATTTATATTGGGTCGGGTAGACCATGCTACCAGATTCCTGAGGCAATGCCTATGAGAGCTGTTACTGCCCAAGCAGTGATTAAGGCCCTCCTTGGTATTTTTACCAGGGTTGGGTTTCCTAAGGAAGTTATCTATGACAGAGGGTTAAGTTGTATGTCCCACTACATGTAGAACATGTGGAAAAACTGTGGCGTAACTTCGAAGTTCTCAACTGCCTACCACCCCAATAAAATGGGCCATTAGAGAGATTTAACTAGACAATGTAGAGCATGATAGGTGCCTTAGAGGAACCACTGAGAAGAAAGTGGGACCTTCTACTGCCATGCCTTCTATTTGCTTATGGAGAGGTGCCTTAAGCTGGAGTGGGTGTCATCCCCTTTGAGCTCCTCTATGGTCATCCTGTCAAAGGCCCTTTGGCCCTGATAAAAAAAGGTTTGGAGAGTGCTCCATCCCAAAAGCCAGTCAGTGTCACTGACTATGTACTAGGCTTCAGAAGGAGGATGGTACTCTTGATGCCTGAAGCAACTGAAAACATGAAAGCTGGTCAGGCTCTGGTCAAGCATTGGCATGACCAGAAGGCCACCATGGTGGAGTGCACTCCAGATCAGTTAGTACTAGTTATGGTTCCTACAAGAAGTCCTTACATGACAAATTGATTGAACCCTTCAAAGTTGTAGGCAAACTAGGAGAGGTTAATTATTTAATGGCGCTGGGCAACCCCACAGAAGCCCCCAGGGTCTTTCACACTAACCCTCTGAAGGCCTGTGTCGCTAGATTAGAACTAGGCGCTTTGCTTTTAGCCTCTGGTTAAGAGGGGGATCAGAGTGACCCTCTCCCTGATCTCGTCAGGGGACACCGTTCAAATGAGACAACTGAAGGAGTCAAACTCTCTTCATATATGACTCTTTAGCAGCAGGCGGAGTACAAAGCTCTGTTGACCCAGTTTGCCTCCCTGTTTTCTCTGACACCAGGCTTGACCCCTTGGGGCCAGCATGATATACTCACCGGTGACAGTCTCTCTGTCAAAAGCAGGGGCTACAGAATGTCTGATCATGTCAGAACTCACATAAAGGGAGAGGTCAACAAGATGCTTGACCTTGGGGTTATAGAGACATCTACCAGTCCATGTGCTAGTCCAGTTGTACTAGTGCTGAAAACAAGAACAAAAAAGTTGAGATTCTGTGTGGACTATAGGGCTCTGAATGCAGTCACAAAGATGGATGTCATCCTTTACCAAGGGCAGATGAGCTGGTGGATAAACTTGGAGCTGCCAAGTTCCTCAGTACAGTTGACTTGACCTCTGGCTATTGGCAAACAGCACTGACAGACCATCCCAATGAGAAAACTGCATTTTCCATCCCAGGAGGTTTATACCAGTTTAGGGTTATACCTTTTGGACTAAAGAATGCACCTGCTACATTCCAAAGGATGCTAGACCAGGTTCTGAATGGGTAGATTACTTCTGCATGGCATACTTGGATGACATAGCAATGTTCAGCCCCACTTGGGTAGACCATGTTCATCGCCTAGGATATGTATTGCAGGCTCTTAAACATACCCATCAGACCATAAAGGCAAGTAAATGTAAAATTGGTCAGAGCAAAGTGGTCTACCTTAGACATGAGGTAGGAGGAGCTGAGATTAGGCCCTTGCCTAGTAAAGTACAAGCTGTACAGGACTGACCCACCCCCCCACTACTCAAACCCAAGTGAGAGCCTTTCTAGGTCTCAGTGGGTACTACCAGATTTTCATTGAAAATTATGGGAGCATATCTTCTCACGTGAATGTCATCTCCTCTTCCAAATTTGCTAAGAAGGTCAGATGGAAGGAGGAGTGTGCCAAGGCATTTGAAGGGCTAAAACAGGCCCTCTGCAAAGCCCCAGTCTTAAGAGCTCCTGAATATACCAATGTCTTTATTGTACAGACAGATACTTCAAATACAGGAATAGGTGCAGTCTTAAACCAACTGGATGGGCAAGGCGGGAACACCCTGTTTGCTTCATCAGTAGAAAAATGAAGGACTGTGAAACATGGTGAGTAACCATAGAATGTGAGTGTTTTGCCATTGTGTGGTAATTGAAGAAGCTTATGCCATACTTGTATGGTTCTACTTTCCTTATTCAAACTGACTACCAACCCTTGAAATGGTTAATGCAATGGTAATGGTTATTTTAGGATTGCCCCTCCTCAAATGATGGGGGGCAATCCTAAAATAACTTAGATTGTCTATCAGCCTCCAAGAATTTCATTTTACCATTTAGCATAGGTCAGGTTGCTAGGTGTCTTCAAATAGTGTATGTTAGCAGCTGCATGCGGGTGGGTGGCCGTGCATGCGGCTATTTTCCATTGACGTGCACATGGAATGTGATAGGTAACAATGGATCCTGGCTAATTTCTTGGTTTCATAGACGTGATGAGGGTTCTGTCCTGTGGTCTGCTGGTGATTATTCTCTCCACCACTCAGTTCCTTCTATGAGGCGTGCATTGGTGCCTCAGCCTATCTGACAGGGGGTTGAGTAACCCAAAATGCAATATGGGTTTGTCAAGATGCAGGGTGGAGAACCAGGTCTTGAGGGCCTTTCAGAAGGCAAGGTGATACCCTAAGCGACGGATGCTAAGGGGAATTGTATTCCAGATGGTTGGAGCTTGGACGGAGAAGAAGGATCCCCCTATTCTTGTCAATTTGAAGGGAGGGACGACCAGAAGGAGTGCAGTGCCTAATCGCAGCTTTCTATTGGGTTGGTAACAGATGATCTATGGTTGAAAGTATTATTGGTCCTGTCTTGGGCAGATGGTTTTCTGAGTTACCTTCTTCTGAGCAAAGGGAGTGGGCAAACTTGATTCTCTAATGTACTGCTTCAAAAAGAGTTATTAGAACCACAATAGACTGCTATTGGGAGATACAGCTTGCAGGTTTGAATTCCAATCTGAATGACCACAGATGATATCTTTGGAGAAAAAGGGGGGACAAGACAACGATCTTACTAGGCCCAGTGACATTGAGATTGTGCAAGTGCAGGGGAGAGGAGAGGGGAAAAAGTGCTGGGGGGAAGGAGAGGAGGAGCAAGTGCAGGACATAGGATCTAAACATCGAAACACAAAAAGTACGGCCAACAGGAGGCAGTGCGAGGTTAAGTGTAGAACAGCAAGTGATAGATAGTGCAGTTAGGGGGACTTTAGGGTTACAGATACAGCCCAAAGTGCTCGGTTGCCGGGAGGCAGTGCAGATGTGAAACTGAGAGGGACAGGGACCTGGGCCCGTAGTTCAGAATGTAGCCAGTTAACCAGTGCAGTATCAGACAGGAGATCAGCAGGGAAGAGGAAAAGAGAAGACAGAAGCAAAGAGGAAAGTCTTGAGCTGCTTCCGGAAGCAGAGATGGTTCTGCTCAAGTTTCAGAGAGACAGGGAGGCTGTTCCAGAGGGAGGCACCAGTCAAAGAGAGAGATCTGCACCCAGCTCGTTTCTTGGAAAAACCACAGACCCTCAAGGAGTTGGAGGTGGAGGAGTGAAGAGCTCGAGTAGGAAGATATTTCAGAAGAGGATGCTGGAGATATTTTGGTCCCAAGCCCCAGAAGGCCTTCTGGACAATGCAAAAGGTCTTGAACTTGATCCTTGCAGCAACTGGGAGCTAATGGAGAGATTTCAATGCTGGAGAGATACGATCCCTGGGCTTGAGGACAAGGACATGTCTCGCAGTCCTGTTCTGGATGAGTTGTAGCGGACAGAGAGTAGAGGAGGGCAAATTTATAAAGAGGCTGTTACAGTAGCCCAGCCTAGAGAGAACTTGAGCTCTAGAAACAGTGAGTTTCTGGGGGAAGGAGAGGAAATGAAGAATACCTCTGAGGAGGTGCAGTTGGTAGTTTGACTTCTTTGAGACGTCGGAGATGTGAGGAGAGAAGGAGAGTGTGGAGTCGAAGATAACCCAGAGGTTCTTGGTCTCATAGGTGGGAGCAGGAGGAGGGCCAAGGGAGGCCGAACGGAGAGTGAAGGGAAAGAGGGGTGCAGGTGTGCAAATGAGGAGGATCTCAATCGTGCTGGTATTCAGGCAGAGATCATTGGAAGTGCACCACTCTGGAATTGCAGACAGACAATCCGGGATGAGAGAAGGAGAAGAGGCGGCAGTGGGGAGTCTGAAAGTGAGCTGGGTGTCATCCGCATAGCACTTTAAGTTGGAGCAGAGAACAACAATGCGGTGGGTGAGAGGTGCCAGGTATTGGTTGAACAACAAGGGAGAAAGGTTATACCCCTGGGGAACACACTGCAGGTGGAGAGATAGAGGAGAGGAAGGACCCAAGTTCGACCTGGGAGGATCAGTCAGAGAGGAAGTAAGTCAGCCAGGATGCAGAAGAGACGCAGGCTTGGATGAGGGCTCTCCTCTTGGTGCAGATAGAGAGCCGGTATTGCCTTTGGAGCATGCGGCAGGCCAGTTTGTCAGAGGATGTACAGGAAGCACGCCATTTCCTCTGAGCCACCCTGCACTTGCGTTTAAGGGAGACGAGATCTGAGTCGTACCAGGAGTTGGTCTTGGCTTTAGGCTTCATGCAGATCCTCATGACAGGGGCAAGTGCATCGAAAGTGCGTGAGATAGCAGAGTGGAGAATGAAAAGGGCTGTGTCCGGGTGACAGTCAGCCAGAGGTGCAGGAGGGGGCGAGAAAGATGTGGCAAAAGCCTCAACTGACACACGCTTCATGGGTCGAATGACTGAGAAGGTGGGTGGCACTGTGGGGATAGGCTTGGCCTGAGGTGTAGATAGCGAGAGATGAGAGGAGAGGAGAGGAGAAAGTGGTCACTCCAGGAGAGAGGAGTGATGAGAGGGTTAGAGAGGGGGGAGGACCAATCAGAACGCTTAATCAGAACTCCAACAACTAACTCCAACAACTGATCAGTAAACCTCCTGGAAATGTTCCTCACAACAGCCAGCACATAATCATATCATATCATAACAGCCAGCACATAATACAAAGACAGGGGAAAGGCAGCATGGCACTGCTGCCATTGGTAAATGACTTTGAGGGGAATGAGATCATGAGGAGGGAAACTGGGAAGGGCTGGGCACATTTTAGGGGTCTTTTTTTAAGTTATCAAAATTAGTAATTGTGTCTACTTTTAAATTGGGCAAATTCCAAAACATATCTGCAATTTATGAATAAACTGTCAAACAATGTTATTATAATTTTAAAACTAAGTTTAGATTGGTAATTTCTCAAATCAGTTGATATTGTATTTGTTCTAACTTTATCCAGAAAATTACCTATATTCTTGAAATGTCAAGGTGGTATCAGGTGTAGGAGGTGGAGGGGTAGAGTCACAAAGGTAACCCAGCAAAAATGCTCCTGCATATTTATGACATATATGGTATGATAAGTCATTTATAATGTGCCTGTACATAAGTGTACATACATTGTAGGGACTCACATAGTGGCCTACATGCATTTTAAAATGAGTGGTGCCATTTTGGGAGAGTTGTCATTTCACAAGGAGCAATCTTGCGCTATTCTCTGCACTTCCCAAAAACATGTTTTATTACATTTACATATGCCCTTAAAGTCAAGGTTGGGCTCAAAATCCCACATTTTAGACATGATGTGGGAAAGTGCACATACGTTTATGAAAATTGGTATGACAAATCACTGCAATGTAGTTATATTTAATTTGTAAATCCATTCCGGGAGGATAGTTCAGCGGCAACGTGCGCACCTTGGAAGCAAGACGACACGAAGCAACGCAGGTTCGATCCCCAGGTCTGCCCTTAGAAAACTCTGGGTGTTTAAAATTACGCAACTAAATAAACAAAAACAATTCCTGTAACAGCACCTCGATGCCCGCAGGCTGTGTGAGCGCTTTAAAACAATGTAAAATAAATAAATTAAATAACAAAAATTAAAATATTTAAACAAATACTGTATACAACTTGTACCTTACAAACATGTAGCCCATTATAGGAAAATAATAAATAAATAGAAAATACTTGTGAAATTGGAATAAAAAGAATAATTGACTACTTCAAAAATGTTGCATGTAAATGCATAGATACAAATTGGAATTTTAAAATGTGAATCGTTCATTAATTTTAATAAAAGAATTATAATTATGAAATTATCAAACATAACAGGACATTGGGAGGAAGAAAACCTCCATAATGTAAGGTTAGGAAACGTTGCCAAAAACGTTACATCACCTTTTTATTAATTTTAATAAAATTGAGAAAAAATTGAGAAATGCAATAACTTTTATAACTTTTAAACCTTCTTGAGAAAGTGGACTTGTTCAGTAAAAATAATACACCTTATTTCATAACTTTCATACAAGCCATTTCCAATTTGTTAAAATGCAATACATGTCTTAATTTCGGAAAACATTACAAAGAAATGTATTTGTATAATCTTTTGATAACATTGTCCAAAACCTGCCAAAAATATTTCCAAATTCACCCAAGAATCTTTGTGGAAGTGGAGAGTAATGCCAACTAGGTGAAGAAACGTCTGTAAAAACACATTTTACAAACTTCTCAACCAATTATGGAACTAATATTGTCACTAATCTAGAGTAACTGTATTAATAACATTTTGGACACCTTATAACATTTGTATCTGAGGTATGCGATGTGAAGAAGCCTGTGCTGCAGTTGGGAAATGTAACCAGTAACGTGTGGAAAAAGCATTGCACGTTCATGATTTTACTAGACTAGAACACTGAATGTCTCAACATTCATAATACACACCCTAGGAAGGTGCACCTCGTGCACATTACATTTTTGTAACGCTGTGTGACGTTCACAGGTCCTCTGAACAAGAGTGGCACGAAAGCAAACCTCACAGGAAGATGGCTTATTTTTAATTGTATAGCGAAATATTCTTATAATACAAGAATAGGAATTTGAAAGCAATAGTTATCACATCTAAAATAAGAGACCAGGCTGCAGGTACAAGCCATTCAATGTCTCAATATGAAAATGTTTGTAGAACGTAGCTACTTAAAACTACATGCCTCCACACTGCATGAGTGTGGAGGCATGTAGTGAAGGATGGGTGTTATTTCTTACTGCCACAAATGAATTAGCTTATGGAACGAAATGTGAACTGCTTCGAGATAAATCTCACATTTTCCAGGTATGCTTGTGGTGGATGCTTTGATAAAACACTAATACCTCTTCCCCTCGTACAATCAATTAAGGATAAGGGGCTACTAAAAGCCATTTAAAAAAGAAAAAGATATGAGAGTCTGTAACTGACAAATCCCTTGAAATACCATCAGTCATAACAGGATGTTTTTAGATACATGAACACAGGATGTTTTAAGAAAACAGAAGGAAACGATCCAGAGGAACTACTAATTGGCAAAAGGGCCCCTAGAGGACACATGGTTGACCCACAAAGCTTTTTCCAGGATTAAGTGGATCCTCCACGTGAAAAAGGGTGTGACATGTGGCTCGCCATGTTACGTGCAATTCACAAAATAGGGTCTGGCGGATTCACACAACTATTTCTGACATTTCTATGGATGTCGGACTTTGTGCATTTTACATCAAGGAAATGCAGATATTGCACACAACCTAACTGACAGCGGCGTCAATGCAGTCAATCATCCTGGGTGCAACAGTGAGTCTGAGGGCGCTGCAGGTGTGTCACGTGAAAAGAAACAAAGGGGTGTGAATATTAACAACAATGTACTCCTGTTGCTTAAGTTACACCAACATGTAAGTTAGTGTATAGGTGGTGCGAGGAATGTGGAAGATTAAATGTGCCCTTGAAAACATCTCATGGAAAAGTGTTTTGCAGTGTGAGAAGAAAGATTTAATTGAGAAAATAATATGGTATGTGACCTAAGAATGCACTGACACAAGTTTCTGTGGAGCAACTGTGGTTGACTTGCAGTGGAGCAACTGTGGTTGACGAACTCAACACAAGAACAAGTATAAGTGTCTCTTGTTGGTCAATAAGCCGCACATGAACGTTTGTACCACCTGGAGTCACATGCACAGAGAGTCACTTGCAACCTTTCGGAATCTCGTTTTCAATTGAACGTTACGGACCCTTAGTTTAATTTAAGACATTTTAGTAAGGTTTTGTCTCGGGTGTTTGTGGGGGGTTGTTAAGATATCTAGAGGCCATTAACAGTACTTCAAATGAACAATTCTAATCCAGTTTTTGCCCTTTCCTTATTCAATGTTTTCTCTAGTTATCTTCATGCCTAAGAGTCAATCCATTTCGTCCAACTACTTTCAGAAGTATTGGCATTTGATGGCCAGTTTTAACTATGGTAAATTAGGCTTCCTGCTTTCTTGTATCCTCTGGGAGATCGTCGGAGAGGTTGATTCTAGCCATATCCTGGCCACCATTAGCTTGATGATGGCTAATAATATGAAGGTGAGGCCTCTCACCCCTGAGAGCTAATATTCTCATTTTCCCCATATACAGCCAGCATAATATAGCAATAATCACCAGGTCTGTGGACGTCATGGGGCGGTATTAGTCCTGGGGTACTGAAAGCATTTTTTTAATTGAAAGAATGGTCACATGCTCACTATTCAAAAGTGATATATGCCTGTATGAGCCTGGAACTATCCCAGGCTTATCAGGTTTTAAAAAAAAAGATAAAATGCATTTTTTGTATCAATCCACTGATATGAGCATGGAGTGATTTGCAATATCTCATTAAAAAGTGCTAGTACAAATGGAGTTAGCTGGAGTGCTGGCTTTTAATATCATTATGGGGGTATACCATCTGCCCTGCTGCTTTATCATTGAGTGCTGTATCAATCATACTGATTATGTCTTCCTTTGTAAAGTTTGCTTCTAATATTAAAAGGTACATACAGTTTTTACAAAAATACAATATGTTCATCCTTATTGTAATGCTTTATGTTCTCCTATTTTCCAGTAAAAAGTTCACATGTATCATATATTCAACATGTTCGAGGGCATGTTTCTTGCTATAGGCCCTCCCTATTCTGAGCGGTTTTCAAGCCTTTGAAGAGGACATTATGAAACTGACATCAAATAAGGACATTAAATTAGACATTGTGAAAGTGACATCAGAGGAGGGTAGAGTGTGCCGATCCATTACAGCAGCAAAGGGGTCAAGTAAAGAGTTGCACTTTCTTTTACTTTAATCGTTAACTTACCTACTAATCCTACTGCGCCAATAGTCTTAGTAGCAGAAGTAGTAGTGCTATTAGTAGTAGCAAAAGTATTATTACCAACAGTAGTAACACTCCTACCAGCAAAAGAACATGTTACCAGTAGCACCCACACTGATGCTAGCAGTAGTAGTGCTTTAGTCCCAATGGTATTACTGTCGTTACTAGTTTTAGAAATACCAATGTTATCAAATGTAGAGGTAATAGAAGTAATACTAGTACTGCTACAACTGTAAAATGTAGTCATAGCACTAGTACTCAAACAGACTGTCTTGGACAAGAGCCTGGGAGGAACAACTTCCTCCTGATGCTCACAAATCTTTCACACAACACAGGGGGAGGTTATTAGAGGTTTTGTTCATTACTTCTTTCTTTTTGTGGCCCATGTCTCACTTAATTTCCCTTTTGGAAAGTCTAACTGTCCCTACATTTCATTCACTAACCCTAGTTGGCGCTGATGACCGCCTATATAGAACAGGGAAAGAGAAGAGTCTGTCCCTTGCCTTACTCACTACTTTCTTATTTCTACAAACACTCTTTCAGAAATATATTATTATTTATTGCTTCCTTCTAGAGTAACACTTTAAAATCAAAAGTCTACGTCTATATCAACAACTTCCAAAGTATTGTTAATCCGCTGTTTTAAAACAACTGTTGTTGCTTGTACCCAAGCTCTCAATTAGTCTGAGGGTCTTGGGGATTCAAGATTCCAACCTGAACCTCTAAAATGTGGTCGACCGGTTTCAGCGGGATTGGCCTAAATCTAACCGCTTTCTTCAGGACAGTGTCCCAGTCCTAGGGCTGGGATCACTAATGTAAGTATGGCATCCTTTTCGCAAGGGACTGGATCAATTTCTTTGAAAAGGTTATTTTCTTATATTTCGTTTTTGTGGGTCCTCCATGGGAACACACCACAAACAAAGGGGCGTCACTGTCTGTGGTATCCTAATTAGATTACCATGATGGGTTATCTTGCTCCATCATTATCATCTTACCCTTGATGACAGCGAGGTGTGGTCTCTGTGGTTGACCAACTGTTTGCAATCTACCTATACAGAATAAACACACAGGTATGTAATCTATGCTGTTTTTAACATGAAATTGTGTCATGATATCATATCATTTTTTATATCACTAATGTACCACTTTTTGTCGCTTACCAGTGGTCTCTCGTCTGTGCCAATATTCAGTTATTCTTCTTTTTATCACTCTTGCTCGTGACCTATGTATTGCAAGGTCTAATAAAAAAGAAATTGTTTTTGTGGTATTTTATGCAAAAGCTTTAACACTGTTTTGTTTGGTTAATTCAATCAATGCAATCAGTTTGGTGGGGGCAGGGTTAATACTGTCTCCCACTTTCTTCCTATTTGGTGGCCCCTGTGCACTTACCATTTGTTTGTCTTGTTATTCCTTTTCATCTTTCCCTTTCCTGTGCCGACGCTCCTTTAATGGACACCTTCGCGCAGCGTACGGATCACTGAACGCCACAGAAGAAGACCTAATGTATTTTCAAGCTTCCGGGCAGCTGTTTCACGTCATCCTGACTACGTTCACACTGTGTGTGCGAGCCGGCCTGTCCTCTTTTTATTTTTACTTTTTTTGCTTTCTATTCGTCCCGCAATGTTTGTCAGCTCTTTTTCATATTACTTAATTGCATTTCCCTGTTATTTTATTTGGTTTTGCTTGGTATACATATATTATTAATATGTATGTTTTCTCACCATCATTTTGATTTTTTGAACCTATAGGTGTTTTATCTTCTTTGCGTGTAACTCAGCGACATGCCACAGTGGTATACAAATATAGCAAAACACTTTTCTCTGCGCATGGGCTATCATGTTTACAAGGTTACCACTATCTTGCCAATGAAAGTGTAGAATGTGCATCCATGTATCTGATGTCACTACTGCATCCACCTTTGGTGTATCGGGTGGCCTTATTTCATATCTATGGTATTGAATGCCCCTGTGGTACTACTGTGTATATGGCGCCCCCTCGTTATTGTGGTTCTTAATTCAAATGGGTCATGGGGGTCTTACTTCATTTCTGTTTTTGCTCAGCCCTTATTTTAATGTAGCCAATGTTTTCCAGCAGATTTCATCATTTAGACCTTCTTTGAAACTCTTGAGGCGAAATATCCATAATTGTTCTCTCTTTAATAGCATGGATCCTACATCGCCTCCTCTTTTTGGTGTCTTAACTTTTTCTAATATTGTCCATTTTATATCATTTGCTGTGTGTTTCATCTTCACAAAGTGTTCTACCAGAGTTGCTGCCATCCGTTTTGTTCGGATGTTCGAGCAATATTCACCTATTCTTATCTTAATGGCTCTGGTGGTCATTCCGATATATCTTTTTTTACATGGGCACACAATTTGATATATCACATGGGTAGTGTTGCAGTTCGTTAGTGTCCTTTGTTCCCACGGCAATGTCCATCCTATTTCTATTTATGTTGTATGCTTTGTGTAGGGTCATGCTGAACATTGACCACAGGGGGTATGCCCTACCCCTCTAGGTATGTTCCACAGTGTATTTTGGACTGCCTCCTCCTCATGTTTTTCTCAATATTTATTCACTAGTGAGTCTCGCAGGTTTCTTCATCTTTTGATGGTGAAGTGAGGGGCAGTTAGATTACTGTTGCCAACATTAAGGATCGGCCAATGTTTTTTTATTTCTTTTTTTAGCCTGTTGACCACGGGTGACTGGCTGAATACTGCTGTTATTTGACTCTGTTCCTGTGGTTGTTTGTCATGTTTACTCAATGTAATCTCTCTAGGTATGTTAGGGGCTCTCTTTCTAGCTTGTCTGAGGTTTCTCTCAAGATAATTCCTTTCTCTTAACCTTTGTGACAGTTTTTTCGCCTGGCTGTCATATTGTCTCCTTGTTGTTCAATTACGCCTGTACCTCAGGAACTGTCCAAAAGGTACATTTTCTTTCAGGCTCCTGGGGTGGAAACTGTTAAATTCCAACAGCGAGTTCCTATCAGTTGTTTTTTGATGGAGTGTAGTTTCAAAATGTGTTCCATTCCTCATGATTTTAAGGTCTACTGAAGTTACTTCTGTCTGGCTGTATTCATGTTTGAATTTCAGAAATGGATTTTGTTCATTCAGCCATATAATAAAGTTGCCTATGGTTTCTTCACTGCCTTGAAATATCATCAATACATCATATATATATAGTGTGCCCATCTACTAATGTTTTTCAGAAATGGATTAGTCTCAGGATAAATTATCCTCTCCTCAAAGTCTGCTACATAGAGATTTGCTAGGCTCGGGGCAAATGTTGCCCTCTTAGCAGTGCCCAATATTTGTTCATAATATTCATCTTCCAGAATGAAATAGTTCTTTGTGAGTACTATTTCCACCAGCTACATGATGAATTTTACTGCGGCTTCAGTTCTTGGTGTTCTCTGTGGTAATACTCTTTCAATAACCCTCAGTGTTTCCTCTTGGGGCATCTTTGAATATAGGGACTCTATATCTAACGCCACTATTAGGGTATTGTTTGCTGGCAAGATCATTCCCGCCAGTAGTTTCAACACTGCCGCCATATCTTTGATATAAGACTTCATTTTGACAACTACCCCTTTAATGAAGAAGACTACAAATTGAGATAATGGCTCCAATATGGATCTAATCCCTGAGACAACTGGTCTGCCCGGTGGTGGGGACATTCCCTTATGAATCTTAGGGACAGCATAGAATTCAGGGCATCTTGGAAAAGTAGGACACAGAAAGTCTGCTTCTTTTTTACTGATGTATCCTTCACTCAGAACTTCCTCGATTATTGGGTTTGTTAAATTCCTTAAACTATTAGTGGGTCACCCCCAATCTTCTTTATGTCACTCTTTCCCCAATTAATGTATGTACCATCCTCTGGTAATTTTCTGTGTCCATTATTACTGTGGCCCTTCCCTTGTCCGTTGGTTTTATTGTAATCACCATGTTGCTTTTGAGTTCACTCAGAGCTTTTTTCTCTGCTTTAGTCAAATTGTAGAAGGAAATCCTATTTTCCAGTTCTATTTCTTCAAGTTTTTTTAGGATGACTTTCTCAAACGTGACTGATTCTGTTGATATACTTCCTAGTGTTGGATAGAATGTGGATTTGTTGTGCAAATCTGTGACATATCCGCGGTTGTCTGAGATGTTGTTTTAAAAAAATGTGTTTCAAACTAATTTTTCTCATGAGGTGAGTGATCTCTATTCAGTTTGAAATAGATCATGTTGTGTGGTGGGAACAAAGGAAAGTCCCTTCTGCAAACCTTTATGATACTGTTCTGAAAGTTCAAATTTGGATACATTTAGGACTAGTGAGTTTTCTTTTGCTATTTCTCCCAAATACATATTGACTAATTATTTTCGCCAAGGACTCCATCAATTTCGTTGGAAAGGATCTCCTCTTATTTTTCATTTCTGTGGGTCCTGCATGGGACCACAACAAACAAGGGGCTGTCAATGTCTATGGTATCCTAATTAGAATACTATGATGGTTTATCTTACTCCATCATTATCATCTTACCCTTGATGACAGCGAGGTGTGGTCTCTGTGGTTGACCAACTGTTTGCGATTTACCTATACAGAAAAAAACACACAGGTATGTAATCTACGCTGTTTTGTTACATCAAATTGTGTCATGATATATCATTTTTTATATCAATAATGTACCACTTCTTCTCTCTTACCAGTGGTCTCCTTTGTTTATGTTGTGTTCCCATGCAGGACCCCAAAAACGAAAAATAAGAAGAAGACCTTTCCAAAGAAATGGATGCAGTCCCTAGCGAAAAGGATGCCATACTTACATTAGTGATCCCAGCCCTAGGACTGGGACACTGTCCTGAAGAAACTGGTTAGACTTAGGCCAATCCCGCTGAAACCAGTCGACTACATTTTAGAGGTTCAGGTTGGAATCTTGAACCCCCAATACCCTCAGACTAATTTAGAGCTTGGGTACAAGCAATAACTGTTGTTGTAAAACAGCAGATTAACACTGCTTTGGAAGTTGTTGTCCTAGACGTAGACTTTTGATTTTAAAGTGTCACTCTAAAAGGAAGCAATAAATAATCATGCACTTCTGAAAGAGTGTTTTTAGAAACAGCAAAGTAGTGAATAAGGCAAGGGACAGACTCTAGTAATGAACAAAACCTCTAATAGTGCTAGAACTACCAGTATTGCTAGTACTACTACTGTTGGTAGTAGTGCTATATCTAATGCTGTTAGCAAAATTAATAATTCTACTACTATTATTGGTAGTATTAATTATATTTGTAGTAGGAGTAGTATTTAAAAATGTATGCTAGCAACACCTGCAATGGTGTATTAACTCTAGTGGTAGCAGTACTACTGCAAGTCGATGTAACAATACTAGTAAAGATAGTAGTAATATCCTGAGTGTTATTACCAGTACTATTAATAGTGCTACCAGTAGGAGTAAAAGGTATACCACCACCATCAGTTGTAGTAGCACTAATGTTACCAGCACCAGTAGCAGCAGTAGTCATACTACTAACAGCTTCAGAAGTAGAAAATAGTAGTTGCAATATCACTGATAGAACTATTTCTACTACTGGTGACAATAGTAGTATGAGTACAACTACTACTACTGACAGCACTGATACTTTTACTAGTACTGCCAGTATTAGTAATAGTAACACTATTAGCAAGTATTCAAAGTACTCATAAAACCCACAGTGGTCCTACTTCTGCAACTATTAGTAGTGCTAATGGGAGTGGAAGTAGTATTATAACAAATGCTGGTAGTGCTAATGGTGGGTTAGTGCCTAGAAACTGGATCTCTGGTAATGCTGTTATTAAATGTTTTTACTACTACTACTACTACTACTACTACTACAGCTATGTATCATGCCAGCAGTGTAAGGTCTGGGGGTAGCAAAACTAGAAGTACTGCTACTGGCTGTAGTAGTGCTACTACTACTGCTGATAATCATGCAGCTACTGCTTTTGATGATGCTACTAGTACTACTACTGGTATTAATGCCACTACTATTCCAGGCAGTGGTATTACTACTACTACTGGTAGTGGTACGACAGGTAGCCTACCCACAGTAGAAGCAATATAACTGCTACCGTTAATAGTGCTACCACTGCTGGTATTAGTTTGTTTGTTTGTGTGTTTGTTTGTTTGTTTATTTGTAATGTGCAGCTACCCTAGGGTAACAGGGCGCAATAGTCACAAGTATATGCGAAGCTTGGTTACACAAAGTTATATACAATTTACATACAGGCAATAATTAATTACATGAGGAAGTATTCAGTTTACATGCAGATAATAATTACAGAGATCTATATACATGGGATACTTATTCACAGAAGAGTATGCAAGAGGAGAGTGTGCAGGCAGTCTCCGGTGAGGCATTGTGTTCAGAGTAAGGTCTGTAGGAGAAAAGTAGGTAAGAGATAAATAAAGGATGCTCACATTGAGTGAGGATGTCAAGTCAAATAGTGGTTACTTTGGTAGTAGCCGGTCGATACTAGCTCTGTCCTGAATAGTGGATCAGTTACAAGTTATTAGCTTTCAGCCATGTAATGGTGTTGGATCTAAATTTGAGGTAGGATTGGTCTGCTCTCAGGTTGAGAGGTAGAGAGTTCCACAGTTTGGCAGCTTTCACCGGGAAGCTGTTACCTCCAATTGTGGAACGTTTGAAGCAAGGTATGGAAAGCTGGTCTCTATTGGCTGCTCTAAAAGGTCTTGTGGAAGTTTGTTTGTGGAATCTCTCCGCCAGGTAAATAGGTGCGGCATTGTTTAGGGATTTGTGGGTAAGTGACAGCATTTTCAGGAGGACTTTATCATTGGTTGGGAGACAGTTATTTTGTCGGGAAGTCTCTGAGATGTGGTCTCTTTTGGGGATGCCTAAGGCCGCTCTAAGGACATTATTTTGTAAGGTTTGGATTCTTTTAATTGTTGCTTTAGTCGATCCTAGGTAGAGGGCATTACAGTAGTCTAGGCGCGACCGGATGAGGGCTCTGGCCAGAGTAATGAAGCTACTGTCAGATAGGAATGGCTTACCAGTGCGTATGAGTTTACACGTGTAAGCGGTAGAGGATGCTAGGGAGTTGACCTGCTTGGAGAATGAGAGGTTAGAGTCAAGGTAAAAACCAAGTATTTTCACCTCGCGCTCCACCTTAATGATGTTGCCATCGATTATAAATGAAGTGTAATTGGGTCCTAGTTTTTTTAGGTTGGATGGAGTGCCCAGCATGATGAGTTCAGTTTTATCATCATTCAGGCATAGTCCATGAGTGGCCATCCATGCTTGGATGATGATGTAGACTCTATTTACCAAGGTCAAATCCTTTTCATAATCCCCTGAAAGCGGGAGGAGGATCTGGGGATCGTCTGCATAATTAGTGTAGGTGATACCGAGATGGTCCAGATCATCGAAAAGGGGCTTAGTGAAAATGTTGTAGAGTGTGGGCGAGACGCATGATCCTTGGGGCACGCCGCAGGTGATGGGTATGGGGTCTGCAGCTGCTGTCGGTGAGAAGACTCTCATGGTTCTGCCATTCAGGAAGGATCTGATCCAAGTGACAGCGTCATCAGAGAAATGTGCTGCAGTGTTTAGATGGTTACAGAGAATAGTATGGTCGACTAGATCAAAAGCAGCTGAGAGATCTGAGAGGAGGAGTAAAGCTGATTTGCCACTATCTTTAAGCTCGTCAATTTGAGTCTTAAGATCGATAAGGACAGTTTCCGTGCCGTGCTGGGGACGGAAACCTGTTTGTCTGGCCCCTAGCAAGTGGTGAAGTTCCAAGTGCGTTTGTATTTGTGTGTATGCTACCTTATCCAGGATTTTTAGAAGGAAAGGCACCGTGGTAATTGGTCTATTATTGGTTGGTATGGATGGGTCGAGGGTGGGTTTCTTTAGGAGGGGGAGTACCCAAGATTGTTTCAGGTTAGTGGGGATGATACCGGTAGCGAAGGATGCATTGATGAGTTTGGTTATGAAAGGCGATAGGTCTCGGGCAGCTTCCTTGATAAGCTGCGCGGGACATAGGCCACCCTGCCAATTGGAGGGTTTAAGGGACAGAATAATTCTTTCCACTTCGCAAATGGAGACTTTGGTGAAGTTGAATCAGGTGGATTCATCCGTGTTAGCGCTGCCAGTTGTTTTAGATGGAGGCGGGTTGTTTAAGGTGTTTTTTTTGCAAGAGATTTTGTTTTGTAGGGTGGCTATTTTATTGGCTAGGCCATGTTGGATGTCTTCACACCATTTTTTATCTTTCGTGCAGGTGTTAGGTGGTGCTATCGGGGTCTCTATTTCTTTAAGGATGGTAAAGAGTTCCTTTATATTAGATTTGGCATGGGATATACGAGTGTCAAAGGATAAACGTTTCGCTAGGCAGATTTCTTTTTTATAGAGGGAGGACAATTTGGTAAGTTTAAGCTTATTAGCTTCTGTCAGGTATTTTTTCCATGAAGCCTCGCAATTTCTTTTTTGTTGCCTTAACTTTTTTAAGAGAGGTGTAAACCATTTGTTCAGGTGTTTTTTTGCTTACTTGGTCTGAGTTTGGCAGGTGCGAACTTGTCCAAGGAGGTAGTCATGATTTTATTATATTCATCGACCAATTTCTCAGGTTCAGTATTGTCTGGGAGTGAGTTGAGGGTAGGAAGTAATGCTGGGATAAGCCTATCCACCGTGATGCACTTTTTGTTTCTCGTTAAAGTTGGTGGAGCCCTAGCGGCGGGAGTCGGTGGGGGTCTGTTAGTGGAGAGCGTAAATGACACAAGGTTGTGGTCAGTCCAGGCAAGTGGTGAGAATATTAGCCTGACAATTATGGTCTGCCACCATTAGTGGTAGCACTACTGTTGGAAATATCATTATTACTATTACAAATAAGTAGCACTGCTAATTTCGTCATGACAACCGTTGGTTGAACATAATGAATAGGTACATTACTTGCTTTTCCACTTTGCTGCTAGAGAGTATATCCAGTCTGCACTTCCCGCCAACCTCTGATGTCATTTCCACTCTAGGGGCCTCATCACGAGTCTGGCGGTAACCCTTAAATGCGGCGGTAGTGCTATTACAGCCGCATTTAAGGGTCTGCCAGATCATGGCCTTGGCGGATTTCCCCTCAGCTCTGAGCTGGGGGGAAATCCGTGCCAAATTTGCTGATTTTCAGTGATATTACCACCGGCGGGAGATCAGCCGGCGGTAAGAGCGCACATTTTTTTTGGGCCCAATGGGGAATGAGGAATTCCCGAATGGGCCCAATGGGGAATGGGCACTAACCGTTCCGCCAAACCCGTGATACGGCGCTAATAGCGCCGAGAGGTTTGGCGGTAGGGCTAATAGCGCAAACGCTAATAGCGCCGGCATTACCGCACAACTCGTGATGAGGCCCTAAGGTCTTGAAAGCAGCTCACAAAATGGACGACAACCATAGCAAGAAAAATGGCAAAAAAAATAATGAATGTAGGACAGATTTAGATCTAATGTGCTTATAACTCTATACATAGATGTCGAGTGTTTATTGGATGTGCAGAATTGCTTTAGACCTGCAGTTAAGTGGTAGAGCAGCTTACCAATTCCAGCAATAACCTTCCAGAGAAAGTATATTCATCTCGATTAGGGCCATACAAAGAGAAGCCAGTAAATGAAGACTGTGAAATCTGAGTATCGATAACAGCTCATCTTCTTTGTGGGTCGCTCGTTTGCTGGCAGTCTGGGTCTTGTATATTACTGATTCTCGTATTGGTGCAGTCTGAGCTGAGGTTACCATTTATTTGTTTGTAGTCCAGTTACTGTGCCAAGGCCTCTATATACCAAGCAGGTTTTCGGGATACATAGTTTATGTGGTTTAAGTTTGCTAACATCGCTGTAAATGGTCTTGAATGTATGCTTGTTATCAAGGCTGTTGATGTTGTAGCTTGTCAGTCTTATTTAACTGTGTCCCAAGAAAAGGTTACGAAAGGATATGAGTAGATCTGTCTTCTGAATATCATCACCAGAATGCATCGTCAAAAAGGAAAGCGTGAGCTCCTTTGCAGTTGCTTCCAGGATTTCTGTCACTCTTTCTCCTGTGTAATGTAGCTTGGTGCCCCTGGTGCCCGGCAAGTGTGGCTGCATGCTTGTCCCTTGAAGGAACACCTGGAAATAAAGACGGAGACACCAGGGTAATAAAGGTTTATATTTAATGTGTAGTGTTTTTTTTTATTTCTCTGTGTTCTGTGTGTGTGCCTTTTGTACTAAACCATCCAGCCCACCATGGTGCTGGATGGAATCTTTCAAATGAAAAGAAGAAAATAACAATAAAATAGAACTCCCCTGATCAGGAATGGGCTGGGCAGGTGAGAGTAAAGAATCCAGAATGATTTGAATAAGAGGACATTTGAAAAAAGACAATTGAAGGAGAAAGAAGGAAGAGGCAGCGAAAGACTTACCTGGAGGGGTCGTGGCCACGAACGACCCCCCTGGGCCTCAGTCCAGCAAATGGTGAGAGACGGCGTCTGGGGTGGCCCCCAGATACTGATCCAAGGGGGTCACACTGCTTACGCAATGAGCAGCTTGGTCGCCAGGCCGTGGCGGATGTCGGCCTGTCCGAGGCCCCAGCAGTATCCTGGGCTTAGGCAGTGTGCCAGGTGCTGCCTGTGCCAATAAAGAGCAGCCCAGCTTGGGCTCTGTGTCGGGGGCAGCCCAGAGCAGGCTGCCCAGCCCTGCTCCCTGATGCCCTGCCTTGTGATCAGCGAAGTAGATCTGTATTGATGTCCTCCCAGGCTTCGTATGCTAGGAGCAACTTGTGAGATGAAAGGAGGAGAGTGGCAAAGACCGCTATACCGAGGAGGGTGGAGCGGAGAAGGAAGCCATAAGTTTGTCTCGCCAGTCAACCAGGGTGAAGAGGAGAAGGCGGAGGAAGCCCCAGGCCGCTCTGCTGAATGGCCCGGGTGAAGAAAGCCCTGGGCCGCCCATTGAGGCAGCGTGTGTGGAGGCAGTGGCCGCCCCCTGTGTCACGCAATACAGAGCGGCAGGGCCCAAAGCCCAAGCGAGGCAGTGGAGCATGTCAGTGAGATTGGAAGCATCCCTGTAGTTATGGGCACACCGCCCAACACAAAATGGCTGAGGGAAGCACAGCAAATAATGTGGAGGCATCCTCATAACAAAGGGAACACCGCCAGAAGTCAAAATGGCACCTGAGGCGTGGCAGTGATGTAGGGTGGGCCCCCCACACAATGGGGCCCACCCCAGATATATAAGCAATGCCGTAGGCATGGTGGTGATGTCAGGTGTGACCCCAGCAAACGGGGCCCACCCCGGATATATAAACAATGCTGAAGGTGTGGCGGTGAGCACAGGTGAACCCACACTCATGCAGGCGTTTGCCCTGGACTGTGATAACAGCGTGTGCATGCGCAGTGAGAGCAGGTGGCCCATGTTGTGGGTTGGGCCACCCCGAAGAAAGAAGAGGAGCCAGAGCCCCATCAGATGTCATCTGGCGACAGACACCAGCCTACAGCCAGCTACTGCCAGCCTATCATCCTGTATTGCCTGCACCTAGCTAACATCTAACCTTACCACCGGGAGCAGCCCTGCACCAGCTCGCCCACAGCCTGCGCCACTAGAGACAGATATCAAGATACTGTGAAGGTGTGACTGACTGCAGCAGTCACCCTATTTTGACATAGTGTTTTATGTAGTATTTGTGTTGTAAGTCAATGCATATATGTTTGTGTAGTTATATGTATACACATATGTACTGTTGTGTCGGGTTATTGGTATGGAGTAGTGCTTGGGGTAAGTGTTTGGGGTAAGTGTTAGGGGTATGTTAAGTAGAGTTAAAAGTTAAGTAGGGGTACATCAATATATATAGATGGCCATTATTTAAATAGGGGGTAGAGGTGAAGTACTCTGGTGTGAGGTATTGGGATAGTGTGGGTGCCTGCCTAATGCCGCCTATCGAGATGGGACCACCCACAGAGGCCATTCTTTGGCCTCACACTCCATGTGGATAGTACCTGGGTTTAGGTAGGGGTTAGTTGCACCAGACTTACCCTAAGGGTCCCTGAGACGCCTCCAAGGAAGGGTGAGCTGCCGTAGCAGGTTACCAGTCAGTTGGAACACACACCAGGGAATCCTAGTGAAAGATAAAAGGTGTAAATGTTTATAAAGAGGGGTTCTCGTTGGGATCCCTAAAAAATGTACTCTGGTGTCTGTGTCCATTAGTGATCAAAGAAATCAGAGTGTAGCCCATGTCCTGTTAATCAGAATTAACCAGGTGCAGCCCCCCTCCCTACCTGGTGGGCTGGAGGGGGTGGTGGTATCCATGCGAACTGTCCCTGCTCGGGGCAAGGGAAGTGTACACCCTTCCATGGACCAGGGCCGGGAAACAGTGGCTACTGTAACATCTGTGTTGTGATCTTAAATTAAAACCCTACCAACACTGCCCTTCCATACTGCTGTGAGACCTGCCCTTACAAGTGCTGCGATACTATAGCAACAAGCGGGTAATCCATTCTTCCCCCACTCGCCTTGCACCACCACACAAATAAAGAAAATTCCAATGCAATTCCTAGATATGTGGTAGGAAAAGACTGGGAGAGGAGGAAAACAGATAGAAATACATCCGTTTTTTCTATATTGCAATATTGCATCATCTTCTTGCTCCTAGTGTTTGCCTGTTTATAGCAAAATATTGATATTTGTTCTATTCCACGTAACGACCCACGTCGCTAATTCCACCCTTTCTTCGTGTCCAGCCCTCCACGCTACCCACCTTCTTCCTCATGCCACCACACTTCTGGAGTTCAGCTTAACTGCTAGACACACTCGTATCCCCTCTACTTCGCCCCTCCAGCAGCATATATGGCATGTGGCTCATCTGCTAGAGATAGCCACTTCTGGAGCCTATCGTGCTACCACCCACCATCACCTCCTGTTTGACCTCGGCCTGAGAGCTTTCACAGCTTAACTACCAACTCCTACTTAACTGTTTTGCGTTCTCTGAAGATATGGATCCAGCTCCTCCCCTTGTGGGAGTTCCATATGGGCACCCAGGAACGGCAGCTGTCCGCTCTCTCCACTCCAGTCTCCCACCCATGGCGTGTTCCTTTTTCCGTGCAAGGCTGCATGCGTTCCTATGCAAGTCCACACTTCCTCTCTGATACCTCTCTGGGCATGTTACTTGCTGTCTTCTGTAGTTTTCCCAGCTTGTCTTCCGTGGAGCATAATGACAGACACCTATGTCAGCACACAGGCACTGTATAATTTCCAATATACACCGTACCCCACTGAAACGGCACCAGGAATACTCGGGGTGAGCAGTTCCTCACCTTTCACATTCTTCCCCCTTAAGACCGCCTCCTTCTGAAACACCTCCCTCTACCACTACGCCTCCACCCCTGTGCCTGAACAAGACAAAGATATTGTGTTCCAGAGTCAGTCTAGTTCATCAGCTAGGCATATCATGATGTTTAGGATATAAAATCATTATCTAGTTGGACTTTGTTTAGGAAGAACGATTGTTTTCTAATTTGACTTTGTCTTATTTACTTGTATATTTTTGCCACTATCAAAGCCTTTCTCTATTCACTGTACAGTATTAGCGTCTGGTGGGGGGAGCCAGCCAATCAGATGGCTAGGAACGCAGGCTTGATCGGCTGGTACAAGCACGCATTTCAGGCCGCCTGACAGGCGGCTCCCTGCCGCCATTTTCCCCGATCCTCTGTCACATTTATTTTAAATTCCCTCCCACCCCAACTTACCTTATTTCAGCTGCACCAGCCATCGAAGCTGCACCTTCCGCTCTGCTCACAACGTCCACCATGGAAAGAGAAGAGGGGCTCCGTAAGGGAGCCTCACCTTACCTTTCCATGGCGGCCATCTTTGCAAAGGATTTTCCTTCTTACAATGGGACGCCACGCGTGTCCTGCTGTAAGAAGAAAAATTCTGTTTTGTTAGTACCCCGGGTGACCGCTTTGGCAACCCGAGGTGCTAATAGCCTTAAGCCCCCGTTCCAACCTGGAACACGGGTTAACGGCCCTCAGCCCTTATTATCCGCCCCGCTTCGTTTGGGTGATAACTTGGGCTGCAGGCCATTAACACCTGTTCCAGCCCTTGGAACGAGGGCTTAAAGCCATAATCTGACACTCTTTTTGGTGTGCTCCATGTTAGAGAAAACTATAATGATAAAAAAATAGTTTCGAAAATTATTTTGTAATGTGGTCCTGGATCGGTTAACTGAATGGATGGCATAGATACAGGGTCTCCCTTTCACAAGGATGAATTCAGGCAACAATATCTCCTCAGCATCTGCTGCAAATTTGTTTCAAATTGAGTTTAACCTGGCTAATCAGAATGGTACCATTTTGCAAGTGTCACAAACTCAGTATTCCATTATTGCTTCTCTTTGTGTCTGGTAAGTGTGGGGAAGGCTGTCTGGCAGAATAAGACATTGAACAAACACAGCACCCTTAGACTATACACACAGCAGCACAATGTCTATACCTCTCCTCCACGGCTTTAATACTTCCCTGACATCGGCCAGGAAACCACTACAGCACAGTGGTCAAGGTGGGTGGGAGCAGAGCTCCTCTACTTTAAAATTATTATTTTTCCTGTTCCTACACTTTTATTGGTTTCGTTTTAAAATCAAAGTGTAGGAAGAAGTTGAAACTTGCACCTCAATGAACTGCACTCAACATTCCCTTAAACAGCAGGTCTGTTTGGTGTAGTGTTTGGATAGCGTGTGGGATGGGGCGTGGTGATGAGGTTTGTGGGGAGCGGGGGCAGGTCAGCAGGGAACATAGTTCCACTACTTCTTTTCTTACACTTCGACCACTGCTATACCATGAAAAGCCGTACCTATTAAGCGCAAAATGGAAACCTGCCTGTCATGAGAAGGTTCGTTTTCATGTCGTCCGCTCCTCGACTTTTACAAACTGAAAGTATCACCAATTTTGACCTACGCAGCTGAGGCAAACTTCTTTCTGGCTCAAGAGGTTTGGCGTTTGCTGGAAGGACTATTCTGGAAAAGGGTATTGCGGCTTCCCTCTTCTCTCCCAATCGAATGTATGAGGAAAGAACTGGGGCTAACCTCCCTCTACATCTCTATGGTATGGAAGTCTCTGACCCTTTATAGCAAATGTCTTGCTCCCCCGGAAAAAAAGTGGCTTTTTGTCTATTCACAAAGAATTGTATTGCAAACAGGTAACAGTTCTTAATACATGGCAGAAAACTTGTAAGTGTATATTGGACAATATCGCTCTATCAGAAAATTTGTTAGTGGAAAATCCGACCAAGGTAAAGAACAAACTCCTCGACTGAGATTGGATCGTGACCCAGGACAAGCTTAGCTCATACAAAACGTTTACCTGGGGCACGGACGAATACTACTATAGTGCTTGCATATTTAGACAAATTTCCTTCTAACCAAGAAAGGTACCAATTTCTGAGATTTCGCTTAGATCTCTATCCTTCAAGAGAAGTTTTAGGAAGAAGGATCAAAAACAAGGAAGATAGGATCCTGTCATATCGCTGCTGTGGTCAAGAGACTGAAACTTTATATCATTTGATAATGAGTTGTGTTACACTGACAGCCTATTGAGAAAAATGGCTGGGAAAATACTTCGAGAATTCTGAATTCAACACTACTCTTGAGAGATGATATATTTTAAGATGGGGAGGAAAAGTATCTTTGACTTTGGCACTGTTGAATTTTGTGAGAGAAATTTTTCTAATTTTGAACATTTAGTTCCCTTTGGGTTTCAGGAAACTAATTTCGTGCATTGAGACACAGTGTCTTTCTTTTAAACATTTTTGTTTCAAATATTTTCTTTTGATTCTTTGGTTTTATACCTCCTCCACTATAGAGCTGATGTAAACATTTTTCCTTTTTAGATTTTCTACGTGCTTTCTTTTGTATTGTGCATTTAAAGTTTTCTTGGAAACTAATTAATGCAATAAAAAATAAAAAAATAAGAAGGTAATGTACCAATCATTTTGTATATTATGAATGAATCGCAGTTCACACATGATGATATTCCGGTCATCTGCTGCATGATCCCGCCTAAGTATGAGCTTCTACCTGACAAATGACCACACGTATGTAGAGTGTAGGAGTCATTCAAAGGTAATCTTTACTTTTCAATGGTGTAACAATGACCTTCAAATCTTAATTTGAGTCACTCTCTGTGGAAACCTTGGACGATAGGGGGACCTCCCAATGCCCTTCGTGTACCCCGGTATCAACTTCGGGGATAATGAAGACCCAGACGCAGAGCGGTATAATATGCAACTTGCTTTATTCAAAGTATAACCGG
Source organism: Ambystoma mexicanum (assembly GCF_040938575.1). Lineage (NCBI taxonomy): Eukaryota > Metazoa > Chordata > Amphibia > Caudata > Ambystomatidae > Ambystoma > Ambystoma mexicanum. Next base: position 910,191,699 of record NC_090933.1, on the reverse strand, counting down.
AACGGCCCATCCCTCCACCTGCCTCCCTAACACCAACGTCACTTCTCCCTCTTTCAGTCCAAACGAGGGCCGTCCCCCATAATGATGCAGGGAGGCTGTGCAGTCGCGCCTGCGACATGGCCTCTCCATCTTTTTTCATTTGTACATAACAGTTTTTGTGCCTGTTTGCTCATATGTCATCTGCCAGGTCCTGCAATCACTTTCTCAGATTCCTAATCTGATTCCCTATCAGCCTTGAACTCTGCTTATGGATGTGTGATGGTCCTAGGAGACTTTCACCTATCCTTAGAAGACTGTAAAAAGTGCTAAAATAAATCTTACTTGGAAGCTACAAGCATTTCTTGAATATTTGGGAACTGCCCGGATTGTGACCTGGGCACACTAATTATGTTACTTTCCAATGACTTGTCAGAACATGCCACAAGATGTTTGCTTCTGGGATGGACTGACTGACCACCCTGCATTGCCTTTCCCCATCCCTACCCCAGTGCCACGCACAGGTTGTCATTCGTCATCCCAAACGAACCTGAAAGAAATACATAAATGGAAAGTCCAACCAACTCTGACAATATTAAGTGAAATTGAATAATATTCCCAGGATGACCAACAAAATATTGGTTTACAGTCATTTGCACTGGATCAGCTTCTTCTCAACTTTTCAGGCTGTGTTTTTTAGAATTGTTAGCGCCTAATCCAGAGGCGTAGACAGAGTAGTGCCTGAGCGGTCAAGGCCCATCCAAAATCTGTAAATGCCCACTCAGCAGCACTGTATGGGCATTTACAGATGTTAATGTCAATGTGGTGGGCCCAACTACATTCGCTTCAGACCCCACCTGTTTTACAATCCTAGCTACGCCTCTGGCCTAATCAAAAGATGGCCGTAGTAAACAAAATCCATGCCACAGGTCTCAGGCAGCTTAAAATGGAACTGCGTGGCGCTGTGATCTACTGTTGAGTATTTACTTTGCTCATCTTCACACATGTAAACAAGCTATCAAACAAACTCCATATCACCATGTTGCATGCACCGCAGGACAAGCTAGGAATCAATCCTACGATTCAAATAAAGATTTGTAACTGAGCGTTATTTCATGTAAGTAAGAAGCAGCTTGTTTATGTGCAACCACACATCTCGGCTCCTACACTCCAAGTGACCGCACCTTTCTATCTTCCTACCTCACTCCCGCCATGTGATGACATGCGTTGCACGGAAAAGAAAAGACTGATCACCACACATGACCCTTTCCAACAATCAGTAAATGAGTAAAACATAAACATAGACAAAGAGGTCACTACAGCTCACAGTTGTCTTTGAATCTTCAGGGAATGATTTCTCTGTCTTCGACCGTAGACGTCTTCTGATTTCTCTTTCAGATTCTTCAATCCAGGATGAAGGGGAATTCTTGGTAGGTGAGTGAAGAGGAAGTCGGGATCCTGGGACTCCCCGCCCCATCAAGTTCATGACAAGATGGAAGGCCAGAAAACACTGCAAACATCCATTCTATTTTGGATGAATTCCAAATGCACCAATGATCGACAAATAGACTGAGAGGTACCCTCTCAGTCAGCCATAAGATCCAGGTGCCGTATAAATCTACCCATGCATGAGCGAAGAGCTGAATTTTATGGTCAGAGACACCTATATGGACAGCCTGGACTAAGCACCAAGAAGCCATGTTGCTGACGTCATTAGAAGACACCATGTCATAGCAGCATTAGGCATGAAACACACATGCTTTCTGCACTGCGCGACACCAACACACACTCGAATACATGAGGAACATGAGCGTACCGTTCTATAGTTAGAGGACAGGTACATAAACATACTGTCATTGCTTTTAATATTTTGCCATTAGCCAAATGCAGTAACATAGAAAACGCAAGGCACACAAGATCCTGAGCGAGCTTGCTTATGCTTAAAGCCAATATTCACGTGGACATACAGCAGTATATATGGAACCTGATCCAACCACGTATAGCCAACTTATAGAGAATGTAGTCTAACATGGACACAAAGAAACCACATTAAAAGGTTTAGGAAAATTACAGCAGGCCTCAAATCATTAAGCAGGAGACGAGCTGAGCCGATTCAGGCTGGACAGGGAGTAAGACGTGTGAGACAGATCCCACAGCCAAGGTAAAGACATATTAAAACATTTCCATCCCCAGACGACAAAGGGACCAACTGTAGAGAGATAATACATCCTCATAATTCAGAGCTGCAGAGCTGAATTTTGTGATCTCTAAACATGTGGTACAGCCGAGTTAGAAAATGGACAGTGATCAGTGGTGGAAAAGAGAAGCCGATCCCAGGCCGCTAGACACAGGCTGCGACAAGTATGCAACAAATGTGCAACAAGTGTTGCGACAAGCTGGGCATGGTCTCATAAGGCAAAGGTGCTACACACAAGTTACAATACTGACATATAATTCTTTGCATTACCTTGGAAAGGTGCCCAGTGAACTGAGAACCCTTTCGGGTCTCAGGACTGGGAACGTCAGCTCTAGCCAATCACAGTTTAGCACTTAAGGGGTGGGTATCAACGGGCAAGAAACAGTGGTAAGTCCACCGCTCTGAAACAATGTATTAGTACATTGGGTATGGGACAGGCCAGCCACCTGACATGTGAGAGCCAGTAGAATAACACATATAGGTACCCATATAGGTTATTATACTCCTGGTGGCCAATCCCATACAGCAATAGGTTTTTGGAGAACGGCCCAAGTGATGACGAAGTAGTGACATGTTTTTAGAACAAAATTGGCCTGCCCGCCATTTACTGTGTTATATGCTGGAATTTTTTGAACTTCTTGTGTCGGTCCCTGTTTGTTTGTTTGTTCATGATTTATATTGCGCACCCCACCCTAAGGTATCTGGGCGCATTACAAGAATATGTATGTTCATGGTTACAGAATAGGTAGTACACACAATAATTACATATAGAGGAATGTGGCAAGAATACAGCTACACACTTGAAGCAGTAGGCAAAGTAAATACATACAGCTGTAAATTAATAGAATATAAAGATAATAGGGGGAGATATATACATTTGGGAGCAGGAAGGAGGTAGGGTCTAAACAGGTGTGTCTTTGGAGATCAACCAGTGTTTGGTGTCTTTTCTGAATTTGTAGAAGGATTGGTCTGTGCGTAGTGTGGGGGGGGGAGTTCCAGAGTTGGGCAGCCATCACTGGGAAGCCACTACCCCCTGCTCTTTTTGATTTGTATCTCGGCACCCTTAGGCGGCCGGTCTTAGTTGTCCTGTTGGTCTGGTGGGGTTAATTTTGACAGATTCTTCAGCCAGGTATTGAGGGGCAGCGTTATTAAGGCATTTAAAGGTAAGGGAGGCTGTTTTGAGCTGGATTCTTTCTTGGATGGTAAGCCAGTTGTTGTTCCGTCTAGTTGTTGAGATATTTTGCCATCTGGGGATGCCCAAGGTGGTTCTAAGGGCATTATTCTGCAGAATTTGTAGTTTATTGATGATAGATTTACTTACTCCTAAATAAAGGGCATTGCAGTAGTCAATTTTTGATAAATCTAGCGCACGCGCTAGGGTCATACAACTTTCTGGGAAGAGAAAGCGTTTGTAAGAATGGATGAGCTTGCAAGTGTATGCAGTAGCTGAAGCAGTTGCACTAACCTGTCTGCGCAGACTCAGGTAGGAGTCTAGGTAAAAACTCTGTGTTTTAACCTCATTGGCCACCTTTATATCATTACCATCAATGTTGAAAGATCGGTATAGGTTGCTCAATTTTTTCATGTTGGTTGGGGAGGCTAACAGGAGTAGCTTGGTCTTCTCATCATTCAGGCAAAGACCGTGAGTGGCCATCCAAGCCTGAATGATGAGGTACATTTTGTTGATGAGAGCAATGTCCATGTCATAATCTCCTGACAGAGGCAGGAGGATCTGGGTGTCATCTGCGTAGTTAGTGTAGGTGATAACCAGGTGGTCCAGATCATCAAACAGGGGTTTGGTGAACACATTGTACATGGTAGGTGATACACATGAACCTTGTGGAACACCACAGGTGATGGGGATGGGGTCAGCTGTTGCAGAGAAGACTCTCATGGATGGATGTTAAGGAAAGATTGTATCCAATCTGTTGTTTCTGTTGAAAAGTGAGCCGCAGTGGTTCTGTTGGTTTTGTCTGTAATAAGTGTAAGTCCCCATTCCTGTGGATTTCCATAGGAACACGGAAGCACTGGCACCGTTGCTAATGGTGCTGGTGCTTCCATGGCAACCATGCCTTCAGGGACCAGTGCCCCCGACAGCTCAGACCTGCCAGGAGTAACTGCCCCTGCAGGCATACTTGTAGTCTGGCTGTCCGGAAAGGCTGTTACCGGCACCCTTATTTCCGAATCACCAGGCATAGAATGAGGCCAATGCCGCTTTGATCCTTTGCTCTTTTGTAAAGTGTTACCCACTCCATATTCCATTTTCTACCATCTTCCATCCATTCCCAATGGTAGTCAACCAGTACTATGCCATATTTGTCTTCATCTGCTAGTTTAGCCAAAGTTCCTATGATTTGTTTTTTACCATACTTGATTAGCGATGTTTAAGCGCTCCACTGGGGCTTCTCTGGGATGTAGTCTTTTATAACTCTGCATTCAGACAGTACAATTTGCACCCTTTGCCTAAATCTCATTCTCCGTGCCAGGCCACCAGTAGTCATTGCAGAGTTTACTTTTCCTTAGGGTAGATCCCAAGTGTCCTTGATTAGATAATTTCAGAGATTGATGGGTGGTACAAATAATTGATTCCCTGGTTCCAGGTTTCCTTCCACAGTCAAGTCATCAGTCACTCTCCAGTATGGTTGAAAATGTAACAGAAAGTTACTTTCTAAAGGCCATCGTGCTGTGCATTGATCATTTAAGCAACCTTGTTCATGTTCTTGGTGTGCGGGAAGCCTCGACAGGCAATCAGCCTGCTTTTTGTAGCATCCTGTCAAGTTCTGTTATATTCTGTTAATGGAAATGATACTGTGCACCGCTGTCATTTGTATGGTCTCTGCTCAGCTGTAAAATTGCATTCCTGTAGGTTTGCTGCTAATCTAGTTAGCTGAGGTCTGGGTCCGACTGGGGCAGAAAATTGGCTTTTGCACTGATAAAAAAGTGGTCCACGCACGCACATGGCGAATCGTTCTTTTGCAACAGACTGTTGAGTATTACCCAAAGGGGTGTTTTTAGTCAAATGTGTTGCAAATTGCGCATTTTAAAGAATACTTGTTGGGTAACACACAACCAAACTACTAGTTGCACAGTGAGGCAACTAGTCCAACTGCCCCACATTGTCCAGAAAAACAGGTCCAGTTCGACCCAGAAAACTAGCCCGCACTAGTTTGTTGAGCCTGCACTTCAGCATTGCTCTATTTCCCTATATGCCTGTCCGAGCCTGTTGAGGTATTGCGGTGCTGGTTTCCCCTAGACAAGGGATGTTTACCAGCAGCTTATGGTCAGTGTGGAGCGCTAAGGCCGTGAATGGTCGTCCTGAATTCCCATAAGGAATCATTGTAGGCTCTGCCCTCTCCAGCAGTTAAGGGAATTTATTGAAGGATCTTGTGGCCATTGCACACGTAAGCATTTCTTACTCTGTGACTGAGTAGTTAACCTCCGATTGGGTCAAAGCCTTTGATGCATATGCTTCCACTTGTCCTTCTATTGACCAGTTCGAGTTAAGTTTGCATCAATGCCATGTGAACTGGCATCCACAGTGATAGGCATGAACATGCCGGAATTGAATGGCTTAAGGCATAGTGCCTTCATTATAGAAAGTTTATAATCCTCCCTTAGGCTTTGCCTCTCATTCATCCATTCAAACACCTTGCCCTTTTTCATTAGTTGGGTCAAAGAGGAAAAGTTGATGATCAATTTTGCATAATATTCAGTCAAACCAAGAATACATCTCAGTTATTCTTTGTTACTGGGTGTAGACATACACTAGGGGGGTCATTATAGGTCACAAATTTGCTGGTGGGGGTCACTTATTTACCTCCAGCCAAGAGCTGGAGGTAAATCAGGTCCCCAATGGCACAAGAATGCGGGTCATACCGGCAATCCCCTCCATGGAGTCCTATGGGAATCCAGGGAATGGGGATTTACATTCCTTTCCGCTGCCTGTAATATCCCAGTAATACTGGGATATCAGGCGGCAGAAATGGTAGATAGGTTTTGCTGGTATTACCAGCAGGTTAGTGGCAAACCTATAATGACTCATTAGGTGTTGTTTAGGTTCAACACCTTTCCTTGCTATTGGTTGACCTAAGTAGTCCACTTGATCTTTAAAGTATGAACATTTCTCCTCACAAAGTTTCAGGCCTCAGAATTTCATCCAATGTTTAGTCATACATTTATGCTTCTCCCATATGTTAAGACATCATCTTGAAGCTATAACATCATCCGTTTGAAGTGGAACACAGAAGTAGCGGCTGAACGTCCAAAAGGCAGGCGTTATTGTAATGTGAAATACTCCCCTGGATGCTGTAATGGACTTGGATTCTTCCAGTATGACATGATGATATGCATTGAGATTATTCAATTTGGAGAAGTGGTTCACCTTTCCCAGCATGGACACTATTTTCGATATTGTGACAAATCAACTTCCGGGGCACCAGAAACCATCAATCAGCCCCACACCTCTAGTACACCAGACGGGATCTGAACAGATTGGAAACACAAGTAAATTATAAACCTCTTTGTTCAATTTTGGTAACGTGGACAGAGCAGCAGGCTGATCTATGCAAGGTCGTGGATTGTTGGTAAGTTGTAACACAGCAAATATACAATTATCACCCAATGATAAAAGGGACTGTCCAGTCGAGGTTTTATAAACATATCTACTTTATTATTATTCAACAGACAGTTCTAGCACACTACAAAATACAACCCACCCTGCAAAGGAATGCAGAAGGCAGACAGTTTCAGAGAGGGAAAAGGGATGCACCCTGGATACTGACAGGAGGGTTGTCGATAAGTAATTAATCACAATAGTTCAAGGATACTTAGTTTCAACACAAAGGGAGCAATGGGTGGTAGAATGTTACTAGGGATCTTCGGAGAAAGATCAGGAGGACAGAACCGCAATGTACCTTGTGCTTGTAGGTGTACTTGGTGCTCGACAGGGTCAAGTCGATCACAGGGTGCTTTGCAGCTTCTGTAACAGAGTTCAAGATCGGAGACAGCTGCGGGTATCAAGCGGCAGGCAGCGAGGATGGACGGACAGCTGCAGGCAGGGCAGGACTACCCTGCCATTCGGGGTCAGAAATCATTGTCTCAGTCCTGGTCGGTGGTTCTGAAGCACTGGTCGAGGCTTCTCGGATGGCTTCAGCGACTACGGCATAACAACAGTCAGAGGCGGAGTCGGTTGCAGCTAAAGGGGCTTGACTGGCTCGAAAATATCCTTTAAGGCAGAAGTCAGTAGGTGCTTGTTGATGCACTTCTAGCTCCTTCACTGGGGTCATGTCATCCTTTAAGGCGGATGGCCCAAAGCTGAGGAGAGTATTGCCGGCAGTTGCCTTGTCCTTGGTTTGGTTCAGAGACTCTCTGGCACTTCCCACCTAGGAATCATGCTGCAGAGCCTAGCAGGGCCCTCAGTATACTGGCTGGGTACTGGTTCTGGAGCTGCTGGAGGGTCCTCTTGATTCGGTAACTCCCTCTGTTCCCTGGTAGATGTTTAGGGCAGGGATCTTGCTCCCCTCTTGGAGGTACTTCCTTCACTGGCAGAAGATGCAAAGCAGACTGGCCCCTGTGTACGCGAACACATTCATGTACAGATTTGAAAAGAACTATGTAATTGACCACCCCAAATGGGCATTGTACATTTTACTATGGAAGAGGTTAATTGAAGACATCTCTGGCATATGGTGTGGGCCGAAGGAAGAGTTAATGATATTCTTTGACTACTTAAATACAGTGCACACTCATATAAAGTTCACCTTGGAAATTGGATCACTAACATTACATTTTCTAGATGTGGATCTAGAAAACAAAGAGGGCAACATCTCAACCTCAGTCTACCATAAACCGACTGATGCAAACAATCTGCTTCATTACAAGACCTTTCACCCGAGAGCTATGCTCAAAAGTTTACCCTGCAGCCAGATACTTAGGTTAAAAAGAATAGTATCAGACCCTGCTGGCTTGGACACGGAATGCTCCACATTGGTTGATAAATTTGAAAATAGACGTTACCCGAGGGATGTTTTAGATGAAGCAAAGACAAGATCAAGTGGTATCTCTAAAGAACAATTGTTGACAAATAAGAAAAATACTAAAGAAACCTCACTGCTCTTCATCTCAAAATTCTTGAGGCAAAGCTTTCAGATAAGTAGGATTATCAAGAAACATTGGAGCATGCTACATAACAATCCTACTTTATATAAACTGTTTCCTAAAGCCCCCATGATAGCCTTCAAAAGAGGGAAGAATCCAAGGGACAAGCTGGTGAGAGCAGAAAAACCTATTAAGGACAGACAGTTGGTGTTAAGCACGAAGAAGAAGGCAACTTTCCCCTTTCTATGTTGTACTCATTGCAACAATATTATTAAAGGGGACACCATTTCACATCCACAAACTGGTAAAACAAGAAAGCTGAGGAGCTTTGCAACATCCCTTATCTCAGGATTAATATACACATTGAAATGTCCCTGAGGGAAATTGTATATTTCACAGACTGTGAGACCAGCGAAAGAGCGCTGGACTGAACTCAAATTGAATATTAGATGCAATAGTCCTAGATCCCCGGTAGCAAGACACTTTCATGAACAAATTCACACTATAGCTCAGTTGAAATTTCAGATATTAGAAGTGGTGAAATGTCCACAGAGAGGAGGTAACCAGTCACTACGCCTTCAGAGAGAGATGTACTGAATAGACAGATTGGATACAGTACAACCTAGGGGCTTGAAGGAAGACTACTCACTAAACTGTTTTGTGTGAAGAAAAATTGTTTGGAAATAGGACATTACCCTATGTAGTTCGAAGGGATCTGTGCCTTTTATTCCTTGATTTACTGCTTATTTATGATGACATGTCGATGATATGCATTCTTTTAGTCTTTTTAATGCTCCTTTAGCCACTGTATGAAGATGCAATTTGTTAATTGCCCTGTGTGAAAAGAAAAGTAATCTTAAACTACCCCAGGTAGCCTAAAGGGATCTGTGCCCTTTATTCCTTGATTTAGGTCTTGTACATTTGATGACATGTTGACGCTAAGCATTGTTCAGCCTTTTCAATGTACAATGAATTTGTTATTTGCCCACTGTGAAAAGAAAGCCAAATAGGACTTAAATTTGTAAGGATTAAGTGAATGTTCTACTTTGCGATCATAATAGATAATGGCATTCTGATGCTATACATTGTTTAATCTGTATGCTATGCTTTTACTGATTATGCATGACACATTGCGTGTAAATATACGTGTGAATAATTAGGGTCGGAGTAATGAGAATGTCAAGCAACCATGTGAGCCACTTAGGTGCCTACCCTCAGTTGGTCTCGGAAATACTATGCTTAGCATTTAGTTTTTCTGACGTGGAGCAGTAATCATGTCTTTACAGTCCATATGAATGTAGATACGTGAAAGCATAGAGGGAAGTGGAACCGCGTTGCAATGATATACCCATAGCATCATCTTGTTCCAAGGTGGAGGTACTATTAGAGAATGATGGCTATATAGTCCATCTTCGATGCTATGGTGGACTGGCTTTTTCTGGTTTCTCATAGATGGTGTCCCGGCTTTCCCGAAAGCGAGCAGGTTGCCTTGGTTATTAACGCTCAACCCATAGGAAGGGTTCGCTCGCCACACTCGCAGTAGTATTCAGAAGCGTGCCTCTAAATATAGCCAGGTAATTGTACCGTATGCATATGTGCGCGGCTCAGATGGGTCCAGGCATCTAAAGAATGGAGTAATATGGTATATTGTCATTAGTGAAACGGATAGCGACTTATCCTTCTTTGCAGCGTCTTTCAATATAAATGTGGGAAGAGCCAGAAGATGATGCCGTGAAGTAAGCTCTTTTATATGGGACAGTAATGGCACGAACGTCGCCCGTGTTGGTAGCACACAGACGTGGACCAGTGGATTATTAACCCTGTTGGGGTGAGTGAATTCAATATCTACCTTCCCATTATATAGAGAAGCTTAGTCTCCCCAATGGTATTGATCAGCTATTAATGATGTAGAGATGACAGAGCAAGAACAAATTGATTGTTGACTAAGCGTACACTTCTTTTCTAGGAAGCTAGGCGGAACATACACTCATACCATTTTATCGTGGACAGACTGAATGCACATTATGGTGGGCTCAGTACACTTCATTGGAATTGATTCCCTGTTCATTTTGTCCATATTCCTACTGGAACTTGGCTTGATTGTTGGTAAGCAATGTTTGAAGGCATTTGACCACTGCTATGTATGTAGATGTCATTTGCATGAAGCACTGCAGCCACTTAGTTTATAAACTCAGTTTGGGAATCACCAGGTGTAACATTTAGAACCACCTATATTAATTTAAATGGGATGCATCTAGATGGCTCTTTGGTTGATCAAATCAATTAATAAATTGGCATCACATCATTATTGGAATTAGTGCACTGATGTGGAGGTTTAAGCATATAAAGCATACCATGATTGGAGTGAAGATATATTATTGAATTGGTCGTTCTGGATGTTTATGTTTTACAGTTCGCTTTGCTTAAGAAGAAGAGGTCATCACCTCGAAACGCTTCAGCTAACATCAGACTTATTATTATATTTTATTATCTTTTGTTATGTGTTTGTCTCTTGATTGTAATGAAAGGTTTGTGAATTGTGTCTTCTCGAAGACTTTCTTCGATTAAATCATTCAGAGACTAGTAATATATTACACTAAGAATTGACTGTTTTTTAGTTCAGAAAAGTGTGCATGGGACGGGAGTATCCTTATATTGGATCTTCTTTATTTCTTAGAAGATGCAAGGCAGACTGCACCTTCCGTCAGGATCCAATGATGAGTTCTTCCTTCTGCTTCTGGTGAATCCTTCAGATGATCTGGCTAAAAGAGGGGCTCAGTGATTGGTGTAGGCGAAGCCTACCTTAATGGACGAATCCTGGGTCCCCACCAAAAATCTCCTGTATGTGTGAAGTCATAACCAGAGTGCTTTGCAACAGAAAAGGTAAAGGGGTGAAAACATGCAATACTATGTTCCACCCATCGTCCTGTCTGTTGTGGATTAAAGAGTCCCTCTAGTTAATGGAGCTCTCTGTGGTTTCTGATTAAAGCAACAGGACAGGTCCTCCTTGAAGCTGCGGCGTGACCAGACTTTCTGCCACCGTCATTCCTCATACTCGTACCCTCTGAAAATGGTCGCCCTTCGGGGATGACTACTGTAAACATGCCGTCCCAGACATGACATTTCACTGGCAATCGATACTGAGGGTGGCAGCTGGCATCGGGTTGACACACTGCATATGAAAGGGTGTTGGAGTTTCCTGAGATGACATGGGGTACTCCTGGCCATCATATCCCAACTAAATATGACAGGGAGACTGCACCTGTAGGCTGTCTCCACCCAGAGTACACAGGTCTATGTGTATGTCATGCAGTGAGCCAGTACATTTCCTGAGAGGGGGGCCCACAAAGAAAATAAAATTAAAAATGTGTTTACACATTTTTTTTAAAAAAGGAAATCATTTCTTTTTGAAGTCACTCTGCCTTTATAATGAAATTATTTTTCTTACAGCATAACATAAATAATTTCATGATGCAGGCAGAGTGACTTAAAAAATAAATCATTTATTTTTGAAGTCCGAGGGCTGCCCCCACCCCATGAAATTGCAAGCCTCCAGGCTGGAGGCCTCCATGTCATGGGGTGGGAGAGCCCTACGACTTAAAAAAGAAATAGATTCTTTTTAAAGTCACTCTGCCTTCATAAAGAAATTATTTTGGTTATGGTTCGGTCCTTTAATGAAAATCATTTCTTTATGAAGTCACAGTAACTTCAAAAAGAAATTGGGCTCCCCCAACTCTATGACATGCAGGGCTCAATATCCTCTGCAGATGACGGGAACAAGCGTTCCTTGCTGCTGCAGGGAGCTGACGGCCTCGTTCCCTGGACCAACGGATTAAAGGTAAGAAAATGTGTGTGTGTGTGATATATGTATATAATGTATTGTGCATGAATGATTGAGTGCGTGATGCATGGGTGGCTGCCTGGGTGTGCCTGTATGAGTGTATGGTGAATGGTGCACACTTAAAAGTATGGTTGGCTGGGTGTGTGACTGTATCGTGAAAGGTGCACCCTTACATGTATGGGTGGCTGGCTTGGTGGGCCTGTATAGTTTAAGGGTGCACACTTAAATGTATGGGTGGCTGCCTGGGTGTGCCTGTATGGTGAAAGGGTGCATACTTAAATGTATGGGTGGCTGCCTGGGTGTGGCTGCATGGTGAAAGGATGGACACTTAAATGTATAGGGGGCTGCCTGGGTGGGCCTGTATGGTGAAATAGCGCACACTTAAATGTATGAGTGGCTGCTTGGGTGTGGCTGTATGATGAAAGAGTGCACACTTAAATGTATGGGTGGCTGCGTTGGTGTGCCTGTATGGTTAAAGTGTGGACACTTAAATATATGGGTGGATGTCTGGATGTGCCTGAATGGTGAAAGGGTACACACTTAAATGTATGGGTGGCTGGGTGTGTGTATGATGAATGGTGTATGTGCTTGTTTTCAAGGGCACAACGAAAACTACATTTTTGGGGGGCTAACCCTTCAAATATTGTTTGAGGCATTAACTTCACGGGTGGTGGGGGAGGGGCACATTTATTTGTGTGGGGGCATCTAACTTCTTTATTAATTCTAATGAGACTATTCTAGTGCTGTTCCAATGTTACAAGCAGTTCACTACCTCCTTTAAGTCTGAAAGCTCTCATTTATGGACTGCTGTGAGAAGAAGAAGCCTCCTGTACCCTCTCTACCCTTTGAATCACTCCCCTGGTATGCAAGTACTTAAACCTCATCACAATTTCAATTGCCTAAAAAATGAAACATTTGGATGCAGGAACTAACAGTGTAATGCTTTATGCTAGTAATGACCGGGTCTTTGTTAACAGCGAAACAAGGCGCCTTTTAACATCTGTGTCTTGTTCTGCCCGGCAATGGCGCAGTAGGTCAGCAAGGTCGAGTCAACATAGGCCAACATTTTGGGGATGGGGAGGGCTGAAGCCTATTCAGCTCAATGGTGTTGCACCACTGCTTGTGGTGAATGCCTTGATTACTGATTGGTAATCTCCATTACTCCTAGCCCTATTCTTCCTCGCCCCAGTACTTGTGTATGAGGCAATTTGCCTCATACACAAGTACTAGGATGAGGTAGAGAGGCATGGAGGTAATGACTGGCTTAGTTACCTGTAATCTTCATTTCTCCTAGTTCCATTCTTCCTCATCCCAGTACATACCTATAAGTCAAGGTGCCTCATACGTAAGCATTGGGACAAGGAAGAGGGACGTGAAGGTAATTCTGGGCTGAGGAGCTAATTTTGGAGGTTGGTGCAGGGATTGGGAGAGAGGGGGGATTTGTGGGGGGTCAGGAGGGGATAGTGCAATCAATCGTAATGGTCATCCATGTCCAGGCTAAGCAGGCATGATATGTGGTATTAGTGGTTAGAGGGGCATTTTGATGCAGTAGTTTGGACTGTTTTTTTTTTTTAACTGGGTATCGCTTATAAAGCAGTCCTGCTAAGTGTAATTACCTGGCTAGATTGGCATTTGAGTGCTGCCAGGCTAGCTGTTTCTTACCGTGGCATTGTATATTTTTCTGGGCATCTGTGATAAAATAACCATGATATGTGTTACTGAGTCAACCGGCATTTTGGTTCAAGCAGTCTAGGTATATCCAAGGTATTACCCAAATTGTTCGTTTACAATTGTTCGAATGAACAATTGACCGAATTTAAAGGGTCACAATTGACCTTTTCACAATTGCCTGAATATATATATATATATATATATATATATATATATATATATATATATATATATATATATATATATATATATATATATAGGTGTTGGGGGGGTTTGGCGTTGGGTGGGGGGTTGTGGGGGGTTTCCCCCCACATATATGGTACAATTGACCTTCACAATTCGGTCAATTGTGAAAAGGTCAATTGTCATTCGAACAGTTGTAAAACGAACAATTCGTATACAACCATATCCAAATGTGCCTGGCATGCTTTACTGTAATATGTTATTACGTGTCTAGACTCGTCTACATTGTGCAGCCAGTGGGACATGTGTTGTGGCATTTTTAATAGCAAAGCAATAAATTAATGAAAGTATTAATGTTCCTGTGCACTGTTGGTGACTTGCATGTATTGGATTTTGGATTAGGGTTACCATACAAAACAATTGCAAATGCTCTGTCTTTTTAGTAAATTGTTCTCAGAAAGTGTGCTATATAATGCAGTAAAACACATATTTATATCCTTCTTCTAGTGCTGTGTGTGGCATACCCCTGCAGCAAAACATTTGTGTGTATTGCGCAAGCGTGGTTATCTACGCCGGCCCATGGTGTAGTGCGACCCATGATTTGTTTCTGAGCTGGGGAGCAGAGGGGGGCCCCTGCAACATGGCTCTCATGGGTCCCCCACGATTTGTGCTACGCCACTGCAGTGAGCATTGGAAAATGTGTGTGGATTAGCCCCACACATTTCCCAGAGGTTGATCTACCATCATTCAATTTCTAAAGAAATTTAAAAAAAGCCCAGGTGAGCGCCCACCCACCGTGTACATGGTCAAATTCCTCACAGATATCTTCGGTAAAAGATAGTTGTCTGTGATTATTTCTTTGTTGATACTTCGCAGATCGATGCAGAGCCTTAATCATTTCTTTTAATGAGAAACACTAAGCCTCACAGTACCTTCCACAGGTTCGATTGTGCCTTTCTTTAGCATCTGGTCTAATAATTATTGTAGTTCATTTATTGCAAAGCTAAAACCTTGCCTTACTTTATGCTTCACTGGAAAGGAGGGAGAGGAGCTTGCCGGAAGGTAATGGGATGGTCAGAAAGGAGGAGTGAAGACAGTGCTCAGTAAAGTTTGCTGACTGTATGGGAAGAGACCAGTGCAGAAGCAGATGAGTATGATACAGAATGTTGTGGTGCACTGGGCTGTACAAATTGAAGGAACACACAGAAGACGAAGGGCGTTCCAATAAAAGCCCCGCCCCCGAGCACGGGAGGCAGTTCCGGGGCGGGGCTACAATCTGTGTGCGTGTGTTTCTTCCAGCTCCCACTGGAGCTGCGACACAGAGGCGTGCGGCCTAGCCTCAGATCCGTCCGGTCTCCCGGCACACAGGGCCGTGGAGACACGGACGTAACAATGGCGACGAGGAGAACCACATGGAGCTCACGCGCTTGACGCTGCTGCATCGTAACTACATTTTTGGACACTCGGTGGGGGAGGCAGCAACACAAACCCCCCCCCACCCCCAAATAAATAAATAAATAAATAAATGTTTTTCCTGTCTTTTGCCATCGCAGAGGACAACAATCCTCAGCAACATCAACCTGCCCCAGACAACACAAGGGCAGTCCTGCAATAAGGGGAAGCACCAAGACTCTTCCTCCACCATCCATGGGTCTGAAACCACAGACGACATCAGGGGAGGCCCACTGCTGACATTCATCAAGAGAAAAGGATCGCCCAGGGTACAGCACTGCGGTGAGGTTAGTGAACCGCCACAATGGCAACCGGCACAACCACCCCCAGACCCGGCACGCCGGCCAGAATGGTGGAAAACCTGTTGACGTGATTACCACAGGCTCGCCCGCAAGGAAACCTCTCGGGTATGATCCAGCCATTTGACCCTTTCACCGACCCGTCATCAGTTGGCCCCAGGTGGCAGCAATGGATCCAGAAATTCGAAATGGCAATGGAATGCAAGGACATCACGACTGCCAGGAAGATGAGGTCGGACCTGCTGCCAAACGTGGGGGACAAGGTATTACGCATATTTAACTCTCTAACCCGTGGATGATGGCCAGGATGCATACCAAAATGCGAAAGATGCCCTGACGGTGCATTTCCTCCAGCAGTTGAATCCGGACTATGAGACGTTCATATTCTGCACCACCATTCAGGCAGAAGAAGAAACCCTGGACGCCTACCACACACGGCTGAGGAAGCTAGCCTTTTCGTGTGAATTCACAAACGTTGAAAAAGAGATCTGGAGGCAACTCATCAATGGCATTCACTCTGAAAAACTGAGACGGATGGTGCTCAGTGAGAAAGGCATCTCCCTCACACGAATTCTCGAACTGGGCCGACAAGGGAACTGGCACATACCAGGGCTGCCAACATGGTGGCAACGCTACAAAAATTACAGCCCGTCCTCACCACAGCTATGGTGTCCCATGTCACCAACAGACAGTTCACGAGGGAGGAGGCTGGCGGCAGCTACGCACAAAACAGGTGGCAGCCACGTGTCCCGGGTCCCACTGAGTGCGGAAGGTGCGGCGGTCTGCGACACGGACGGCAAAACTGCCACGCGCAAGGTACAACATGCGGGGACTGCGGCAGAAAGGACCACTATGCGAAGGTATGCCGATCAGTGGGCACCCCGGTGCAGCCCCCGCAGAACCCTCAAGAAAAGAGCTGGACCAAAAAGAAGAAGCAGGCCAGCGCAAGGTGAGTCGAGACCACCAACTCATCGACCGAGGAAGAAGGGGACGATGTCTCAGGCACACCACACGAATCCAGAAAAGAACAGTGGAGAAAAGGAAGGAAGGTCTACCTGGTGTCTGCGTTAGATCAAGGGCAGGCGACACAGAGAAAGAATCTCCGGAGGCGCAAGTGTTTGGTCACCCTGCAGAATCAGCAAGTATGGATGACTATCGACACGGGTGCCTCCGTGAATGTCATGCCCATAAGCATGTTTCAGACATTATGACCACAACCGGTCCTGAAGGACACGGACACACTGTTGTTTGCATACGGCAGCAAGAAGCCCCTACCGGTCGTCGGCAGATTCCGCACCACTCTAATCCACGGCAAAAACAGGCTTTGGTCAAAAAATCTTTGCCGTGAAGGCGGGGATCGAATGCCTTTTGAGTGGGGATGTAGCGGAGGATCTGGGTTTGGTCAAGTTCATCTGCCAGATCGATGAAGTGCAAGAAGTTGAGAACATTTTAAAGCACTACCCCAAACTACAAAAGGGGATAGGGTGTCTGAAAGGGAAGACCATCAGACTGCACATTGATGAATCGGTACAGCCGAAAGCAGTGAGACACAGGAGAACACCATTTCACATGCGAGCACAAGTGGAGAAAGAACTCAAAGCGTTGGAAGAAGTGGGCATAATAGAGGAGGTGACAGGGCTTACACCATGGGTTTCCCCGATGGTAGTAACAAGAAAGCCCAAACAGCCCGGAAAATTCCGGATTTGCATAGATATGCGTCTCCCGAACACCGCCATCAAGCGGGAGCGCCACATCACACCCACGCTTGACGAAACCGTGGCCGACCTCACAGGGTCGCGTGTGTTCTCCAAAGTTGATCTGAAGTCGGGGTACCACCAGTTAAAACTTCACAGAGACTCTCGCTACATCACGACCTTCTCAACACATCTGGGGCTGCGGAGGTACAAACGCCTGAGTTTTGGGATATCGTTAGCGGCTGAAGTTTTCCAACAAACCATCCAAGAAGTCATCCGGGGCATACCTGGTGTCCTCAATGTGAGCGACGATATCCTGATTCACGCTCCTGTCAGGGAAGATTATCTCAAGAGGCTCCAGACCCTACTGGGCAGGCTAGAAGACGCTGGATTAACCATACATAAGGAAAAGTGCGAGTTCCTCAAGTCTGAAATCACATTCTTTGGGTACAAATTCAGCAGTACAGGCATCTCCCCTGACCCCCAGAAGGTTGCAGACATTCAAGCGGCAAGCCCGCCAATGACACCCACTGAAGTGCGCAGCTTCCTGGGCATGGCCACCTACTGCGGTAGATTAATCCGAAATCTGGCAACTCTCTCGGAGCCCCTACGCGAACTGACAAAACTAAACACCAAATGGGAATGGGGGCAGGAGTGCCAGGAGGCTTTCGAAAGCATTAAGGAGTCCCTGTCCGTCGACACGAAAATGGCGTACTACGACACCAAGCTCCCGACGGAACTCTTCGTGGATGCGAGCCCTGTAGGGCTAGGGGCCATCCTCATGCAGGTCACCAAGGAGGGGGAGAAGAGGCCCATCGCATACGCATCAAGAGCTCTCACGATGACAGAACAGCGCTACTCTCATATTGAGAAGGAGGCCATTGTCGTGCTATGGGGGTGTCGTCATTTTCATCTATACCTCTATGGACGGAGATTCACGGCGATCACAGGTCACAAACCCCTATTACCCATCTTCATGGGTACGTCGTCACACCCACCGGCAAGGATCGCTAAGTGGTTGCTGCACCTCCAGCAGTACAATTTTGAGCTGGCTTACCAGCCGGGAAGTGGAAACCCGGCGGACTTCCTCTCAGGCATCCTCGAGCGGCAACCTCACAAGAAGTCCAAGTAGACGAAGAGACCGAGGAGCACATATGCCAGGTGGTGCGAGCCATGAGGCCGAAGGCGGTCAGCATCGAGGACATCAAGTCTGAGACTCACAAAGACCCGTGCTGTGACCTAGTGAAGGACGCCATCATCTCAGGCGACTGGAAGACGTTCATGAAAAACACACACAACAGGACCTTGGAAGCGAAGGTTTTTCTCTCCGGGATGTTCACCATCAGACAAGACCTGTCGATCACAGAGAGTGGACTGTTGCTTAGGGGTAATCGGATTGTCATCCCAGCGAGCATACAAGACAGAATAGTGGCACTGGCCCACGAAGGACATCAAGGGATGGCACGAACAAAAGCTCGGATCAGGCACCGGGTGTGGTTCCCACAGATTGACGAGAAGGTTGAAAAGCTGATAAGTACCTGCCTACCCTGCCAAATAACCGGGGCCCCGCCTGAACCCGAACCCATACAGTCAGCGGAACGTGGGCGTGGCCGATGGGAGGCAATCAGCATTGATTTCTGCACATTACGGGAAGGCCTCTACCTCCTGGTGGCCATTGACGACCATTCCCGGTACCCCAAGGTCGAGATAGTGGAATCCACTGCAGAGGAAGTGGTCATCCCTGCCATGGAGAAGATGTTTGCAACACATGGTCTACCCACCACCATCAAGAGCGACAATGCCCCCCCCCTTCAAGGGGGAGGAATTCAAACAGTATTTGCACGAACTGAACGTAAAGTACCATCACATCATGCCAAGGTGGCCTCAGGCGAACAGCGATGTAGAACGATTCATGAGGACCCTAAACAAAGTACTAAGAGTGGCAAAGGCGAACGCAGGCCTGTGGAAGATTGACCTATACCGTTTTCTGCTGAATTACCGGGTCACCCCCCACAGCACGATGGGCGTCCCGCCAGCTGACCTCATGTTTGGCACAGTCATTAAATCCTCGATTCCACATCACCCCAGCAGGACCCCGGACGAAGTTGATGAGGAGCGCACGGAGAGGAGGAGAACGAGCGCCAACGCACACATGAGCATCAAGAGGAGGTCGAGACCGTCTAACCACCGGGTGGGAGACCAAGTGGTCATGCTGCGAAACCCAACAAAGTCAAAACTGGACACCAGATATGACGAGCTCCCATGGACCGTCAGTGGCAGGCAAGGGACCATGGTGACGGTAACGAGAGGGCGCCGCCAGGTGACAAGAAGTGCGTCGTGGTTCAAGGCGGTGCCACGAAATCTGTGGACTGATGGCGTGGGCCACCAGGAGAATGAAGAAGCTCAGTCCAATGAAGAAGAGCCCGCGCCCCTCCAGGATGAGGCAGCAGCGGGTGACAGGACGTGGGAGCAGTGGAGCGACCCGGACCTGGGGGAGCCAGACAAAGAAGGTGAGCCACCCAATGGGACAGTGGGGGTCAATCCCCGAGGAGGGGGATATAGTTTGAGAACTGCCACGAGACCGCCCGCCAGGCTCAAATGCTATGCATGGTAGTCAGCCCCCTGTGGACCTTGAGCACGAAGGGTCCTTGGACGTGAACAGTTGAACATTTGTTTTGAATTGAAGTTTATAGCATTTGTGTTTATTGTTAGTCTGGTTTGAAATAAAGGAGGAATGTTGCATCCGCCCTGCGCCCCGCTACGCGGTGATGCAGGCGTTCCAATGAAAGCCCCGCCCCCGAGCACGGGAGGCAGTTCCGGGGCCGACCTACACTCTGTGTGCGTGTGTTTCTACCAGCTCCTGCTGGAGCTGCAACACAGAGGCCGCGCGGCCTAGCCTCAGATCCGTCCGGTCTCCCGGCGCACAGGGCCGTGAAGACACGGACATAACAGTACCCTCAGTTGGCTTGACCCTCAAAAGAAACATAGACTTAAGAAGGATACAACAAAGATAAAGCAAGTGGGGAGAAAGCAACAGAACCAAGTAGAGAAAAACAAGATGGAAAGGGGGAGCTTGAAAGGACACAGAACCTGCACATTATCGGCTTTACATCTTAATATCAAAGCCATTGGGTTCCAGGCGGTGCTTTCAGGCAAAGAAACATGATTTGAACAAAGGGGTTTGTAGTGATCTCAAAGCTCCAACACAGGGAGGTATGCAGCAAAGGCGACTAAAATGAGGAAGAGAGGGATATAGAGTGGGGGGCTCAGCTAATCAAAGTCCTATGATGGTTAGATGTTTTATTTATGGCAGTGTTTATTTTGAAAAGTTCACAAAGAGTAGCAGAGTGATTATAATCTGATTAGACATGATGCGCAAGGCACTGATTAGCTTTAGCTTCAGTCCCTGATTGGAGCATTATGAGGAGGCTTTGATGCCATGTTTGGGGAGGACTACCAATGTCCTTGGGGAGCTGGACCTGGGCATGTGGTGGCAGTGGATGCTGGCACTTATCACACATGGCCTCAAGAACACACCAACTTGGGTAGAAGGTATGAGGGTTTTTATTAAGATTTCTGCAAAGGGGTTCACTAAGGGCCATCCCTTTCGCTCTCTTCTACTGTGGGGTTTTCGCCTCCCTTGCTCAGGCATCTCTAAACCCCAAGATTGTAAACAGAGATCAGTAACACCTGCTATCTAAAATATAACTTACTGATTGTGATGGCCTAAAGGCAAACTCTTTATCTAACTCCCTCTGGCAATTCCTAGGCGGATCCTTTCCAGGCGTCCCACACAAATCATAATGATCTTTTATGACAGAGTTGAGTGCCTTTTAATTACCCATGCTTCACTTGCCCTTTCCTCTCGCACATTTATATTCCTCTCCCTTAGATTATCTCTCTCTTCTTTCTTTTGCTCATACTATCCTCCCTTCTATTACACTCCCTTTCCTGTCCCTCCCATGTTTCTCTCTCTCTACACGTTACCTCCACCCTCAGATCTTTTTCTCTATTCTTCTCTCTCTCCTACATTCTTATCCACCTACTCCCTCTTCCAACTCTGCACTACCCTCTCCTGCCACTACTCTAAACTACACTCTCCTACTACACTACTCAATCCTATGACTACTCCCCACTACTCTACAATATACTCTTCTCCCACTACACTACTCTCTCCTCCCAGAACACTCCACTCCACCCACTTCTTCTCCCACAGTCACCTTCATTTCACTTTCTGTTTCCCTTCTCAATCACTCTCAATCACACCTCCCTACACTCTCCCTTAGTCTCACTTACCTTGCATGCACTCCACATCCAAGTACCACTTTCTGTTCATCAACCAATACTTCACATTGCACACACTCTTGATAATTCTCCTCCACCCTCCACTACACAATCTTTCCCCCTTCTGTTCTCTTGGCCCTCCTTCTCCTCCCTTTACCTCACCCAAGCAACCACACTATCCTGGTCACACTTGCCCTTGTCGCCTTTTTATTAATCCTCTGACCCTCGCATTGGCTCCCTGTCAGCAGGTTATCGGGGCTAACCGCTGTCTTCCTTCTCATAAGTGGCCAGGTTACAATCACCAAAGCCCATATAACAGGCCCTTTTGCACACAGGGCCAGCTTTTGGAAATGGCAGCCTGCTGCAAACAAAGGCCTTTTTGCAATCTGTGTCTGGATTTAATTGGAGTGTCTGCATTGAAGGTGCGATGTGTGCTGTGTTTCCTGGCTGCTCAGCTTGCTGCTACCCCTCTCTGGAGAGCTACTGAATCGGATCTCTGGCGACAGGAATTCCTGGTACGCGGGATCCTGTAAGAAAAGAGAGAGAACAGGGGCGAGCATTGAGCGCTCCAGGAATGGGCATGGAGAATGAAAACGTAGAACTTGACATATTCAGCCAGGCACATTAGGCTGAGTAGTGTGGGTTCACTTTGCTTCTCTTACCAGATCCCTACCTAAGTAATAAATCACAGACAACTTATGTGTATGGAAAAGTTGTAGGCCGTAGGCATTTTATTTTCTTACAGAAAATACAACACAAAAAAATAATTACAGTGCCACATGCTTTTGGGCACATTGTGTCCAGTCCCGAAGTTGCCCAAGGCTCCTCCTGAGTCCTTGTTATCCCTGGGCCTTCGTTCCTTGGCACATGCCTCCACACCTGAGCGGGTGTTCCTTACGCCCGCTCAGGTCCCCCCCAAAAGCACCTTACCTACAACCCCGTTCTTGGAGTGCCCTAAAAATGTTGTTGGAAAAAAAACCCATCCCTTTCCTTGATAGGTGCACCCCATCCTGGTGAAACATATCTGGATTGTTCCGGTGTAAGCCATGTCTTATGAAATGCAGCCCTGTGCTCTTGCAGTACTTTTCTACTGATTTATTTAGTTTCTTTCTGGCTATTTCAATTGCGTGCCTATAGTGTGCCCCAAACCAGACCCTTCTTGGTATTATCTCTGACATAAAAATCTCAGTTTTCCACCAGCTGCGGGCTATGCTATGCAACGACTTGCAGATGTTCCTTTGTGATTTACCCCTGTTTGTTCTCACCAGGTCGTTCCCCCCGAGATGTATAACCATGTACTCGGGGGGGGTCCCTGAAACCTATCAGGTCCGACAGCCTGTCGTGGATGTCCTCCCAGTGCATCCCCGGAAGGCCCCACCAGGACGTTATTGTGTTCCTGAAATGTAGTCCTTGCTTCACCTCTTCCAGCCACCTGCCCGCCCGGTTCACAAAAGAGTGCCCCACTATCCATGCCGATTTGTATGGTCCGGCCTCTGTGGATAGGGGGGAGATAAGTGTCATATCAGTTCCTCCCTTATGTATTTTTTAAAACATTGCGACTTCCATCCCCCAATTCTTCTCACCCCCTTTGCTCCCAAGCCCCCCGCCCACGCAGAGGTTGCTGCCCCTATCCTGAAAGAGTGTGTCCCAAATTCGGCTGGATCCCATCCTGCTTTCACCACTGCATGTTTCAACACTGCCTGAAACTGGTACCTGCTGAGTGTGCTGCCGTCCCTATGAATTAATAACTGTCCGTCGACATCTGGTCGCCGATCTAGAAATTCTTGGGTGATGCATCTGGGACAATGGTCCTTCTCTCTGATGCAATTGAGATCTATTGCTCTCCCCTTCCCCGTTTGGTCTGTCTTAGATTTCCTTAGCATTATAGACATCCCCTTGATACCCATACTAACGTCTTTCCTTCCCAGGCCGTCTCCTGCCCCCGTATTCCTGGCCACCAGTTCCCCTATTCTGAAAGCTCCATAGTATGCTAGTGCAAATGCTGCCCTGAACAGCGCGGTTTCGTACGTGCTGCTGCATGTGTCTTGCAGCACTTTTATCAGAATTATCAATTTCCCAAAATTTACCGGCCTTCTGCTATCTGGTTTCTTCCCCTCTAACCTCGCCCATCCCCTCATAGCGTATTTTATCTTAGCGCTGTAGGTCGGGTCCGGTATGCCCGCCACTTTTGTGGTATATGCCACTGCTGCCAGGTGCGCTGCTGCCCAGCTTTTCTTTTTCCCTTTAGCAAATGCCCCTTCGAGAAATTCACAAATTATTTCCTTAGAAATGTTTTACACCTTTTTTACACCTGTTTCCACCAACATATCTTTTACATGCTTTTCGTACTGCTTACCCGTTTTGTACGTCAGGGCATTTCTGGTCTGCTTGTCGATGACCCTTTCTTTCCTCCGTTCTTCTCCCACTTCTTTTGAGTCGACCTTGTGGCCAACCGTGCTTTCCTTTCTAGTACCTCCAACGGGACCCATGCCTTCCGCTGCATGGGCGTTCTTTCCTTGTTGGCGTCCGGTCTCAGCTCCCTGAATTTCTCCCACTGAAACCGAGAGATTGCATCAGCCACAACATTTTCTTCCCCAGCGATATGCCTCGCCTTTATGCATGTATTAATTTTTAGGCTTTCCGGTGTGATTGCCCTCATTAGTTCTAATACTATCATGCATGACGCACTTCCTTTGTTTAACACGTGCACCACCGCCATGTTATCTGACCATACTGCCAACTCCTTGTTCCCTAGCTCTTCCCCCCATGCGCATAACATGACCCATATCGGGAAGAGCTCCAGCAGCATTATGTTCTTTGTCCATTCCGCCACTTGCCACGATTTTGGCCACTTGCCTGCACACCATTTTTTTCCCAGTATTGCGCCAAAACCAAACCCACCTGCTGCATCGGTGAACAACACCCTTTTACCTTCCTCGTTCACCGGTGAGCGCCATATTACCGCCCCCTTGAAGTTTTTCAGAAATTCTGCCCACACTTCCAGATCTCTCTTGATTCCTCCCCCTAGCCTGACTCTGTGGTGCCCCTTGGTAGCACCTCTCGTTTTCAGCTCGATACTTCTCTGGAACACCTTCCCCTGCGGTATGACTCTTCCTGCCAAGTTCAGTTTTCCTGCCAGCGCTTGCAATTCTCTCAATGTCGCTTTGTTTCTTCCTTGTAGTTCCTTTATTGTCTTCAGCAGCTCTGTCACCTTGTCCTCTGGGATCCGACACCTTCCCCTGTTTGAGTCAATTTCTATACCTAGGAATTGGATAATATGCGTTGGGCCCATCGTTTTCTCCTCCACCAGAGGGAAACCCCACTCGCTTGTTATTTCCATGAATTTGTCCAGGGTTGCCCTGCATAGCTCCGAACCTTTGGGCCCGACAAATAAAAAAACGTCCAGGTAATGTACCATCATGGACTCCCTCATTTCCTGTGCTACTGCCCATTGTAAAAATGAATTTACCCTCTCGAAATATGCGCATGAGATGGCGCACCCCATCGGGAGGCATTTGTCAATGAAGTATTCCCCCTCCCAATGCATACATAACCATCTTTGTGATCCGCTGTTGACTGGCAACAGGCAAAATGCCGATTTAATGTCTGCTTTCGCCATCTGTGCCCCTCCCCCCGCTTTCCTGACCAGTTCCACTGCCTCCTCGAAGTCTGAATATGATACCGTCACCTCGCTCTGGGCGATGCCGTCGTTCACCGAGGCCCTCGGGGGGTAGGATAGGTGGTGTATCAGCCTGTATTCCCCTTCGTCTTTTTTAGGCACCAGCCCTTGTGGTGAACGTTGGTCAGTCATAATATCGAAAAAATAATGTTGAATGACAAAAATGTCGAAAAAAAAAAATGTCGAAAAAAATGTCGAATTCCGTTTTTTTAAATTATATATTTATTTTGGGGTTCGGGAGTAAAAAAAAGGGGTAAAACAAAAAAAAAAAAGGGGGGGGTTGGGGGGGGACCCCCCATTTCGAAAAAAAGAAACGTATTGAAAAAAAAATTAAACATTTTTTTTTCGACATTTTGTTTCTCAAAATAATGACTTTCGACATTATTGTTTTCGAAATTATCACTATAAACCGTGGTGAACATATAAATTCTTCGAATGGTAAGGCCGTGAAAGGGCCCTCTACCCTCCCCAGTTCTACTTCTTTCCTGATCTTACTGGTCACTATATCCCTGTTTTGGATTGCCGATTGTAGATTCCTAGGAATGTCTTGCGCTCCCTGCCCGGTAAACGGGATGTTAAAACCTTCTCTAAAGCCTTGTCTGATTTGTTCTGCCGCTTCTTGGTCGGGGTATTTCTGGAGCCACCTTTCCATCCTCTCGATTTTTACCAGCTTGGCCCCTTTCCCGCCCCAGTTCTTATTTCCGCGTCTCATCTCTTCTGCCGCTTGGAGGTGCAGCCCTTGTGCACTTGGAGCTGCTGTGGTCACCCTTGCATCTCTCGCATTTGTGGCTGAACTTGCACTTCCATCCCCAGCTACAGGTTACCCCCTTTTCAAAGCTCCTGCATTGACCTGGTTATGCTCGTGCTGTCCCTGTGCTCCCACTGCCCCTCCCTGTGTTGTCGGGGGCAGGCTGCTCTGCCACCCTCTCTGTGACCCGTAATTTCTGCTCTGAAAACTCTGGTCTCTGTTTCTGTCATACTTTCTGCTACTGGATCTATAATCCGCTTTGTAATCATTCTGCCAATACTGCCTTCTCTGCTGTCCCCCTGTGCTCCGCTCCTTGGAATCCCATTTCTCCTTTAGCACGTTAAATATGTAGAGGGTAAAGTTTTCTTCATCCCAGCCCATATCCGAAAAGCAGTCCATCTCCTTTCTGAACTTGTGGTCATACTCCAGCTATGCATCCCCTCCAAACGCTGCGTGGACCTTCAACACCCTCTGTTGATACGCAACTAATGCTACCCCGTCTTCCGGGAATTTTTGTAATATAATTGTAGACATTATGGCGAAGGCCGACATTCAGTTGTCAAAACTCCTCACTACTGGCACCTTTTTTAGTAAGCTTTTCTCGTCCTCCTTCATGTCCTCTAGGGCCACATTCATCCCCTCTTTTGACAATCTAACAATGTAAAGATATCGATCAATTCCTTCATCCATATTTTTTCCTTTACTTTGTCATTTATGTACTAAGCAATCACTTTCATCGACCTGCCCTGTGCGTCTTTACCCATGGTTGGCCTGCCATATTTCGTCATGAGTGGCCCCTCATTTTCTGCCGCTGCTACCGTTGCTGCTGCCCCCCGTGGTGTGGCCCCTGCCCCTATGTTTGGCCCTGCCAGTGCACCTTGTGTTGTCGGGATCATTGGTGCTCCTTGCGGCACCGGGACTACTGGTGCCCCTTGTGGTGCCGGGACTGGGGTTTCCCTGGGCTCTGCTGGTGCCCCCTGTGGTGCCGGGACCGGGGCTTCTCTGCATTCTGCCCCTGCTGCCCCTCTCTGTCTTTCCCTGCTCACCACTCCTCTCCATTTAAGCCAAGCCTTTAGATGATCCCTTTCTTCGTCATCACTGCTTGATTCATTTGATGAACTCCCCTGCTGCTCCTCCCTGGATTTCTTCCCCCGTCTACTCTTGTCATTGGTTCTGGGCGACTTACCCGAAACCGTGACGCAATTTTTTAACATTTTTACTATTTTATTCCCCACATTATTATTCACATTACCTTTCTTTTTATCTTTTTTCTTTCTCTTGGTCGGTGCCTCCGTCTGTCCCTCTGATCTCTTCGACTCCGCTCTTCCCCTTTTCTGTACTTGCAGTACCTCGTCTTCTCCTTCGCTGCTGCTGGGCTCTATGAACAGCAGAGGTGACGTTGCCTTTGCTCTTTCTTCTTTCTGCATTACTTCCAGCACCCATTGTGCCCCAAACTCTTTATCTGCCTTTCTCACCCATTCTGAGAACTCTTGGGCCCTTTTCGCCATTCCTTCCGCCATCCTTCTCGTCTGAATTCTGTCGGTCACGCTACTCGTTTGACCACGGCGAAAGTCCTTTCTTCGTTTGCAGCTGGTACTTCTGGGTTGCTCCTGCTCCGGCACCGTTGTAGCCACTGCGATCAGAATGAAATTTAGAGAGGTAGAAAAATGCATGAGCCCGCAAGAGCAAACGTTTTTCCTTCCCCTTCTCCAGGCACTAAGAGCCTACCTGAGAGAGGTGAGCTCTTACATGGTTTGTGCCGTCTCTCCTTTTCCAGGCTTACCTATACCCCCCCGGCCCTTTGTTCCTTCCTGGGGGTGGCCGGGTTACTCCCCTGACCTCTTGCTCTTACATTTCGCACCTTCCCAGGTGCTGTTTCCTGCCCTTCCTGGGCTTTTGTTTCTTGTGGCGCCGTTCGGACGCCCCTCCCTACTCTTTCGCGCCGTTTTCCCCCACCCCGCGCCTAAACTCCCAGACCCTCTATCGTCCCGCATTTCATGCGGCCTGGGTCCTGGGTCAGTGTAAGGGACAGAGACTGGGACCCTCCCAGATCCCACACCCCGCCACTGTGGCAGGCCTGGCTCCAGGAAATCCTGTGCTAAGTCTCCTGCCCGAGGATGAGAGGGGTCCCCGTCCCATCTTGACAGAGACAGGTCCCTAATCGTGTTACACAGTGCACCCAGCAAGGGGGTTGCCGATACCATATCCACACTTTCAATCGTGCACCTCCTGTGACTGGAGACGGAACGATGCTCAGTGCAAAAAAAAAGTAGTGGTACTGTGGACTTTATAAAAAAAAAGGATTTAACTGTTTGCAGCCTGGTAGAGCTCATGGCTATATAATGCAGACGTGTATTTTTGGATTTTTATTTTACACATAAGTGAACTTTATAACAATTTGGGGCATACTTTTGCAAGTTAATAAATACCCTGCTCCACAGACAGCATCCAGCTCCGTGCTCCAATTAAATACAGTCGAGGGCAAAGTTCGTGAAACCAGCGACATCAAGCTCTGTATATAGTTACTGTAAATAGACCTAGGAAATGACGACCGTAAGAATACGAACAGCATTGCGAATGAGTGAAATACCCCAGAACCCAGTGTGTTGAAGACCTGAAAACAATGTTTACAAAGTACAAAGAAACCCCTAGCCACATAGACAAACTACACATTCATCGGTTATTACAAGCGCTTACCTGGACATCTAATGCCTGCAGCTCAGGTACACGGGCGGCTGTGCAGCTAGGTCCTGTAGACAGGGTAACCCTGCAGAGGTTCACACCAAGTCCTGGGAAGGAGCCAGTACACAGCTTCCATGCGGGCTTCGGTGGTCAGTCATAATTTCGAAAAAATAATTAATGACAAAAATGTCAACAAAATAAATTTCGAATTTTTTTTTTTTCGAATTAGGTTTTTTTAAAATTATATATTTATTTTGGGGTC
This sequence comes from Ambystoma mexicanum, assembly GCF_040938575.1. NCBI lineage: Eukaryota > Metazoa > Chordata > Amphibia > Caudata > Ambystomatidae > Ambystoma > Ambystoma mexicanum. The sequence continues at coordinate 910,162,635 of NC_090933.1, read as the reverse complement.
TGGGAGTAAAAAAAAAGGGGTAAAACAAAAAAAAAATCAAAAAAGGGGGGTTGGGGCGGAACCCCCCATTTCGAAAAAAAATCGTATTGAAAAAAAAAGGCGACTTTTTTTTTTGAATTTTTTTTTTCGAAATAATGACTTTCGACATTATTGTTTTTGAAATTATCACTATAAACCGCGGGCTTCAACACAGGAGAGGCGTGCACCCTTCCCCGCTGCCGCCTTCCCTGCTTGGCTAGGCTGGCCAGCAGCAGAAAGTGCAGGTATTGTAAGAGAGACAAAGATCCCTACTTTCTCTATCCGAGTCACCAATCCACTATGCCCCCTCACGTCTGCGTCTGCCTCCTTGTGCTGCCATGGGTTCCCTGTAGGGGGCAGCGTGAGCCCTGTGGCAGTATCTGCTGAGGAAAGGGCTTGGTTCTTGCTGTCGGTGCAGCTCCAAACTTCAATGGCAGGCACAGGGGTGGGTGGTAGTGACAACAGCTGCATACTCTGTAGGAGTAGCCCAAGTCCTGCCTTGAGTGCCCATGGAGGAGGCTGAGCAGTCCCTCACCATCGGCTACCCAACATGGGAGATGCCGCCTCACTCTAGGAATGAGGTAGATATTACACTCACCTCTGCAAGCTCCCCATCGTGCAGCAGCTGTAATGTGTCCAGACCACCATGAAATGGTGAAGAACTTTGAACATCCAAAGCTCTGAATTCATAATCAATGTGCACTATGGTGCATCAGTGCACCTGATATAGGTCTCTTTGAAAGTAATGCTTTCAGAAATAGAGAATCCATCAGGAGAGATAACACCTTCAGCTTCACCAGGTACTATAAGAGGCACAAGTTTGGAACCTGTCATGTATTTCATATGCACTGAGAAAACTCAAAGAGAGCAGTAGTCAATTTCCTGAGACAGATACTGTAGCAAGATTACTGTATCCTTAATGGGATGGACTACTCTTCAAAGAGCTGTATGGTGTGTGTATGTGCGGCCAGGACCGATGGAAGGCATGAGTCGACTATGCTGCTGCACAAGGCCGTACGCTCCTGAGGGTATCATAGTCCCACTCTTTGATTAGGAGGATTATGCGTCGTGGACACGACTCCCCCAGCACCTGACATTAAGATTAGGGCATCCCAAATACCCTTTCAGCACACTTTAGCATTGATGAGCAGCACTAGCAGCCTACACAACAAAGATCATCAACTCAGCCAGACCATTCCTTGGCCAGGACAACTGCCTCACCATCGCAAGAGCTATTAAAGGAGCCTGATTGGATTACTGTAATGCTTTCTTTGCTAGCACCTGCACACACACCACCTCCACAAGCTACAAGTAATCCAAAACAGCGCCATCAGAGCAGCCCTCAATATACCGAAAGGAGAGCATATCTCTGAGGAAACACGAAATGCCCACTGGCTTCCTATCAAGGGACGGATCATTTTCAAAACTCTCTCGGTCACGCCCGATGCCTGTCTAACTCGGCACCCCCTTACCTTTCTCAAAGCTTCACCAAAGCACACTCCTCCAGACTCACCAGAAAAGCTTACGCCCACAGTCTAGGCGTGCCCACATCTAAGCATCCCAAAAGCAGAGGAGTCAGCTACCCGACTGTAGCTGCCACCCAATGGAACTCCCTCCCTCCACACCTGAGAGATGAACAATCGTCCTGGGCTTTCAGAAAAGCACTCAAAACCTGGCTCTCTGCCTAAAACCGTTGACACTCAGACTCAAAAGATCTATATGTTGCCTTCCCTCTTTGCTCTCCCCCTTTTTTTCTCTCCGTTAAGTGAAAGTAACTGGTTGTAACAGTGCCTAGATGCCTTTGGGTTTTGTGTGCTTAACAAATGTAAAAATAAATAAATAACTGATGGGGGCACCAGCAGGGGGTGAATGGCAACATTTGGCCTGGAGGGTATGTTTTCTTTTCTGGCCCTTGGTGCAATGGCCCAAACCCCACAATGCAGCGGCCCCAATTTCCTGGCCAAGTAATCTCAATACCAACCTCTGCCCTCAAACACATCCTCAAGCATATACTGTAGATATTATTGACATTACTTTCCTTTTAAGGAACATATTTTTCAGGTATTTTTGTGGTTTCTTAGAGATCCATACCCCTGAAAATTAGCCCACTTACCAAACATAGTACAATTATTTCACCAGGGTAATATAATTGATGACATGGGAAAGCTGGGATTTGAGCCTGGTTTTCAACATGTTACAGTTCGTAAGTTGACAGCAGGCTACATCTCCCCCATCCCATCTCATCTTTGGTTTTAGAACAATGCAAAGAGGTGGCGAAGCTAGAGAATTCATTGGTAGAGCAGAGACACTGATGAACCAGGGGGTCTAGCTTTTCTCTCAGTAAAACATGAGCTGAGATCGCAAACGACCCACACTTGGCTGTCTGCCTCCCCAGCCAAAATACAAAACCCATACCTGCACCCTGTGTACCCACACCCCCATAACATAAGATCCTCACTTGCCATTCCTGCCTCCTCACCAGTATGCTTAATATAAATTGTTAAACTTATTTATAGAGTACGGCTATAGAGTAAAAACCCATATGAGTGGGGCTTTCTCTACAGATAGTTAAGAAAAATAAGGCACAGAAATGACAATTGATTTGCTCAGGATCACATAATGTATGAAGTGTGGAAGCTGGTGATTTGAGTCCTGTCTTCCTGGTTCCACAGTTTCAAATTCAGAAATCAGGGGAGGCTTCATCTTCTCCTATTCCATTTTGAATATTTGATGAAAGAAAATGTTTTCTGTAAAGTTGTTATTAAAGGGCTAACTCATGTAATGTTCAATAAATCTGCTCTTCAGAGCACCAGTGTATCTACGAGAGGGAAGCCTATTAATTCTCTGCATCCTGAGGCAAATACATCTGAAAAAAACAGACCAATATTATCATTAGAATGAATGCTTACTGTAATTGTAATCTTTGTACAATTCTGTATACATTCATATCACCTAGTCACATGATAAAGCAACCTGCAAAATGATCAGAGAAGTAGTAATTGAAACACATGTTCATAAAGCAAGTATGCATCACTTAGTCAGAGAAAAGAAAGGGGGCCAAGCCACTCCCACAATCGGATGCAGAGGCCTACAGGTCAGACATAGATGTCAGCAATAGTCAACCTGCTGACCTACCGATCCAGATGTGTATCTCTGTCTCATTTACCCTGTTTTCCTTACCCATCATCCTCTGGTGTTCTTCCCTTGCATCACATTCTCAATGTCCCCCTGTTTCTTGCAATTAACTTTCAGACCTCTGTTCCCCTTTTCTTCATGCTTTAACTATTAATTCAACCCCCTTCCCTTAAATTGCACGCAGCTCCTTCCCTTGCCTAAACATTGCTCAGTCACCAGTTCCTTTCCATTCACACCCTTTCATTGGACAGCATACAAAGCCCATTCCTTGCCCCTCACCACCTTCTGTTGCCCTGGCATACAGGTATATGGTAGACCACCTTGATTTGCCATTCATCCTCTGCCAGACACGACAATAGGCCGCTGTCAGGGGTCTTGCTGGTAATTGTAGCTATGGGGTCTGCACTTGGTGTATGCAGAGCTAAAATCGGCAAGCGGTCATGGCTTTTAAAGTCGGTGGCATATTTCATCTCACAGAAGCTATGTGTGTTTTCAAATAAGACTAAGTGTGTGTGTGTGTGTGTTTCAGTTTCTGTGACTGGGGTAATGTGTTAGAGTGTTTGTGTGGCAGAGTAAATATAGGTGCAAGGATGTATATGTGTTCATATGAATTTGTTTCTATTTATCAAAATTGGGTGTTGATTTGCATGTGTGAATTTTGTTGATCATATAAGAGAACAGTGTTCTGGACAAGACAATGAAAAGCGATCACAGACTTAGGGGGTCATTCAGAGGTGGGTGGCAACAGTACAGTCATCAGTATTTGGCTAATAACATTGATTTTACCATCCACCCAATTCAGGATTTTAACAAATACTATCAGTGGTATTCCATCGGAAGACTGGCGGTAGTATTTTAGGCAGACATTTTGCAGAAAATCATCCAATTGTTACCTCCACCTTGAAGGTGGAGGTCAAAAATCCAAACTGGCCCCAAATGTTTTAAATATTTCTTTTTACTGTACAGAGTGGAAGCATAGCTGCTCCCCCTCAATAGAGATAAAGGTCTTTACAAATACCCATATAATGCATAAAAGGGCATAAAGAAAATCAACAGTGGTGATAAGACCCACTACTGTACCTAATCTATTTCTCCATTCACATTGATGATGAAAATGGCTGAAAAAATGTTTAAAAAAGCTTTTTACATTACAGACATTGGATGTGGTATTTCTGAAATAGCAATGGGGGTATTCCAGTAAACTGGTAACTTTCTTCAGCGGTATTAAAAACTCTTCCCACCTCTGAACAAACCCCTTAGTTTGCAGTCTTCTAATAATGAATACCTGAATATTACATAGTTCTATGTGTGTTTCCCAATGGTGTCCAAAAGTAAGTACCACAACCAGTCCAACAGACATGTCTATAACCACTATATAAGGAACATCCATGGGTGCTATTCAGGGAGCTATTCAACTCTTATTTGCATGAACACAATGGTGATTACGAAATTCCCCAGACTGCAGGGGAGGCATTCATACAGAATCAAACCAAGGATAAACTCTAATAATATATGGACCCCTACTTCCTTGGCAAGTAGGAGTCGTGATAAGCTGCTATGGATTGTAATAGGCCAATGGTGTATGGGGAGCAGTGGTGGTAACATTACCATCCAGGGTCATAGAATCTGTTATTTAAACACATACATTGCCACTGCGTGGTGGGAACATGCTCCTGCAGCCTAGACGACTCTCCGGCTCCCTCACTGTGGAGGCCCATGTGTGGGCCCCCCAGGCACCTCTACAACACTGCTGAAATCAAGATAAATACCTCACCCCATTTACACAGACTCTGAGCAGGCTTTCCAGCACTCGGGTCCTTTGTGCCAGGCTAGATTCTGAAGGATTTCGTCTCTTTTGATTATTTGTTTTACATTTTGGAGCTCTGGCCCAAGGGGCAACATCACAGCCAGCCTGGCACCAGACTAGCAGATCCTAAAAACATCCCTGACGGTGGGTTGCAAAAGCAGCATGGTATGGGTAGGTGGGGAAATGTAGTTGGTGTGCTAGACAGACTTTGTCCAGTTGTTTCTTCTCTGCTCATATTTGCATCACATGTGTTTGTAATGTAGCCATGTAAATGACATGAGCATGTTAAGGGAGGGTTATAACCTAATTTGCAGCACCCATCCAACACTTCCCAATGCATGTACACAATGCTGCATGTGTACTCTTACTGGACACACACACACGCACGCACGCACGCTGAACTGATGCTCTGGTTTATGTATCTAGCCCAGGGGCTGCTTTTAAGACCTGTTTTGATTCCTGTGCACGTGGGGCTGTAGCAAGGATGTGGTATCAAGAGAATGGCCCATTTACATGAATCTTGACTGCAGCACAGGGATCTCAAGTCGCCCCATTGCAACAAAGGCAACACTTAAAAGTCTGATGTGTCTGCTTCTCGACGCTGTCAAACATTGGCCTTTAAGTGCGACGCAGCACGACGCTGAATCAATACCAGCCGAGATACCTGCAGGGCAGGCTGGCGTTTGTGGGTTCCGCCCTACAGCCTCCAATGGTCTGCTGAAGAGAAGCGTTCTCCAGCCAGGCACACACAACACCACGCGGCCCACCCATTCCCTGGAGCAGCTGTCGCTGGAGTGGTGGCTATGACTGGAGAGAAAGCCACAGGCAGCACAAAGCCTGTCTGGCCCCTGAACCTGCAGAGGGGAGTCTGGCCTCGTTCACTTCACAGTCTGTCACTCAAACGCCCCTGAAAGGCATTCTTGTTGGCACATTGCACTACTTGGCAATCACAGTGCATCTTAACTATCCTTTTTTCGCACAGAGGTGCCCTTGCAGCAATCACAAAGGAAGGGCAAAACTCGGTGCACCGGATGCAAACACCTCCACAGAAAGCACGACAGCTGGTTCTGGAAGGCCCCCGAGAATGGAGCTATTGAGAAGGCGACAGAGCAAGCGTATTCGAAGGTCACCCCAGAACACCGTCAACGTGGCTCCCAAAAAAATCAAAGGCTTGAAAGGCGTCCAACTCTTCACGTGGCTGTGCTGGCATTGGGTAGCCATTGTATGGAAAGAAGGCAGAGACTGCAGACAGGGCGGGAAAGAGAGGCTGCGCCTCCACCTGACGCCATATCTCACTTTCTGGAATAATCTGTGAGTAGGCGGGCCCATGGAGGCCTCCAGGAATGTCTCTGTCAATCACCGGGTCCACAGTGGACTATCAGGGCAGCAACTGCTCATGAATTGCAATGTGCCCAGTAATTACCTAGGCCACTCATTGTGCACATAGGGGAGGAATATTATCCAGAGAAAAGAGGAGCGCACATGATCCCGAATCCCACGTACTGCAGTTTCTGCCATATCATTCGGCAGAATCATAATAAACTTTATCATCTTTATTTTGGAGAATAAAATCCGTAAAAGCAGTAAAAACAATAGCAAATCAGCAAAATACACTAGACGAAAAGAGAAATATTTTAAAAGCAGTTTAGATTCAGGGCTTCAAATATATATCAGTAGAAAATAGAACATGACTTGGTTACTTACCTGAAAACTTCATTAGTCCCAGTCCTACCTTTCCTTGTCACAGTACTTACTTGTAAGGTCCCAACATCCATCTCAGAAATCCATTCCATCTTTTTACTATTACCTATGTCTGCCCCACCCTTCCCCTGAGAGTACAATGCCGCCAAACTCCTACAATGTGTCTACCCAAAACAGCATGGACTTTTTACATTAGGCATGCAAGAAGGGTCGCAAATACTGTGACAAGGAAGAGTAACACTAGGAGTAATGAATATTATTGTAAATAACCGGTTCACTACCTCCACGTAGCTCTTCCTCATCCTAGTACTTACTTGGGAGGCAAACCAAAGACAGCAGGGAAAACATTATCCATGAAAAACAGCACAAACCAACCAGAGTGCAATTTCAACACCCCATCACCAATTCTTTCCCAACCATCATCAATTTATTCCCAAACACCACAATAAATTATCTTGACCTTATGTACCAGCACGCAACAACCCCTCCCCAAAGGAGGAAGACCCTTGCATATGCAAATTGAGGCAATAGTGTCTGGTGAAAATATGTGGGTCGCCCCAGGTCACTGCCCTGCCGATGTCCTGAATTGGCACGCCCCATGTCTCAGCCCAAGATACCGTCATGCCTTTAGTAGCGCGACCTTGAGCAGAAGCAAGTAAAGAAACATGTGCACCAGAATAGGCTAAGGCAACTGCCTGCTGTATCTGTCGGCTAATCAAAGGCACAGTCGCCTTCATTCCAGGCTTTGGACAAATTGTTTGACTGCCGTAGGAAGACAATCTGTACAACTAAGACAAAACAGACCTTTAACATGTCATTTCTGCTACTGCTGGGACTGAGCAAGATGGATAGAAGCACAATATCCTGTGCCTGATGGAACTTAGAGATGACTTTGAGGAATACGAGAGAACATGCAGGAATTGAGCTGCACACAACAATGCTCCAATTTCCCCCAGCCTCCTAGCTGAGGTCATAGCCACCAGGAACAGTTTTCCAAGTGAGAAACCTGATGCGATTGACTCCACAGGTCCAAACGGAGAGTCCTATAAAGCTTGCAAAACTAGGGGAAAGGCCAGGGAGCAACCCCAGCACACACCATGGGATTGAACAACAGCTCACAGTCAGAACTGAGAACCCAAGGCTCTGTGTTGAATCTAATTGTGTCATAACTTCTTTCCCGGTGGTGACCTCTCCTCATGTGGCCAGGGGATGGCAGCCGCTACCTAATCCTGACCCTGGGGATGGCTGTATGAGGGAGGAACACATGGGCAGAGACAACCTCTGGTGGAGTAGTGACACACCATCAAACAAGGCATGGTATTCCCATTCCTCTCTTGGGGATACCCCATCCATGCCAAATGCCCTCATGGAATATTGTTACACCATCCCTCATTTACCTAGGAAAGGTACGGAAGACTTTTAAACAAGATCTGTGTGTGAACAATCAAGATCTGGCTTGTCCCCTAAGATTCATGAAAGGATCTTACAAGTTATTCAGAACCAACTTGCCGTCCAAGACTTCTGAGAAAACGTACACAAAAATGGACTACCATTCCCATAACCATGGCAATACTGGGACGAGGAAGATGAGCAGAGTAATGCAGAGCAGAAAAGACCAAGAGTACTAGTTCTGATAACATAGCTGTAACCAGGAGATTTAAACTGCAGCCACAGCTGACTGCAGCAGGCTGCTGCCGGAGAGAGAAAGCTGCTCTCATTATGTATACATGCTCGAATGTATTCATAATTGTGCTAGGAGTTAGGTAGAAAGTATTGGGTACAATTACTGATGAACCCATGTCTTTATGAGGAATTGCTGAAAGGCCACATCTCTGTTTAATAATTAAATAATGTACTTGATTATGTTTCTTTTAACACTTACATACGCATTGATGTTACAAGTAAATGCTTATTTATCTTTATAAATCATACAAGTTTTATGATTTTTTTTTATGGGATTTATCCCCAGGAATGCACATGTATTTCTGTGAGTATTTTCACAGCACCCATTTTTTGTTCATTTATATAAGTGTCTCACTAGCCTAGAACACATATCTGAAGCACCAGAAATACCAAGTTACCATAATTTAATTCTTGCAAGAACTATACATTATAAAATAAAATATGAGTACGTCCCCATCTTGCACAACATATAGACCCATGTCCCAGCCATCTTGCAGGAACTGCAAAATCATGGGCATAGAGCAGTCCACTGTCCACATACACTTCCTAGCACACCAACGTGCATCATAAACTTTCAGAGGCGAGGTCCACCTGGACTTCTGTATTGTCATTGCCAACTGCAGAGTTAAGTCCTGTCTGCGCAACCCCTTCCTCTTAACTAGCAAACCCCTCAATTTGGAATCCGAGAGTCAGAAGACTCCAGCCCAATCCTGAGCAAGCACGAGGACAAGGGCAGGACCCATCCCAGAGCAACTGCCTGGCAGTGTAGAAGAGGATACCAGGAGCGCATTGGCCACACCAGTGCTACCAGAATCACAGCTGACCCTGAGTCCCGAATCTTCAGTGGTACCTTGGGAAGCAGCGGAATCAGAGGAAATGCATTGTGAAGCCTCATTGTCCTGATCCAGCATCAAGGTATACCCTCCCCAAGCCCCGGGAGGCAGAACCATGGAGCAGAACTGGGGCAGTTGTGCATCCAGAGGCGAGGCAAACATGTTCAGAGCCGTCACCCTGAAACTCCAGCAGACCACGCAAAACACGAACATGTGTAAGATCCAACAGAATGAAGGGAAAATTCTGCTCAGGCTGTCGGCTTGGACATTGTCCTCCACCCTGACATGAACCGTCCGCAAGGACAGCAGGTTGTGCTCCACCCAGTGTGATCTAGCACCTTGAAGCATCTATTGTGCTAGATGGAATTACCTGCAAATTAATTAAGATCCAATAACCGAACAGACTCAACGAAGATGGTCAAATACTGCTTTAATCTCAAGAAGTAAAGCAGGGCGAATAAACACTCATCAATTCAATTCATGCACGATTACAAAGCTGTATCACTTGCTTGTAGTTTATATAATTCTATATGTGTCATCTATGATGTCATCCTAAGTGGCAAACTTAAAAACCTATTGAGGGGTGGGATTGGATTAGTGGATCATCGATGGTTATGGAAAATATGCGTGTTCATTTCTCATTGGCGGTCTCTTGTCTGTGAGACACACCTTGAGCTACTTCTAATCAGTGGTCGAAGTGAGCGAGAGTGGTCGGGAGTGGTGCTCCTCTACATTTTTAAATTACATTTTACAGCTCCTATACTTTTATTTTAAAAAGAAACCATTCCGGAATGGTTTCGTTTTAAAATAAAAGTGTAGGAAGAAGTTGAAACTTGCACTTTCAGTGCCCTACACTAAACGTTCCCTTAAACAACAGGTGCTAGTGTTTGGGAGTGTGTATTGTGTGTGGAAGGGGACGTGGTGATGGGGTTTGTGGGGAGTGGGTGCAAGCCAGCAGGGAACATAGTTCCACTACTTCTTTTCATACACTTCGACCACTGGTTCTAATCACATGCTGTAGGGCATTCGTCATGGCAGAAAATGTGGCAGAAGACATGGCAGGCTCTTCCAATTGGTTTGCAACCCAAATCCAACCATGGACATTCGGTTTGTTAGCAGCACGTACACAGAAACTAAACCTAGGTGGTTGAGATGCATCAGCTCTTCCCATGTTCCCCAATTAGACCATCCTCTCTCATCGGTAGGTCTCATGCCAATTTCTTTTGTTTGAAGACTGACCATGCCAGCCTGCACTATCTCGGGACATTTTAGGGAATGTAGGTACACTGCTATCTTAGCGCCAGCCCTAATGAATATCCACTGTTTGCGAGTTCCTCGTCCCGTGTTGCAGGAACATGACATTTTCAATTTCGACAGTGCATTTACCATCATTTGATTCAATTATGCTGGGTGCAATTCTCCATTTAGCCTTTAGAGACTTGCTCACTCCTTCTTGCATTGGCTTTTGCCTTTGTGGTTATTCAATACTTGGCATTAGTAAATGTTCTTGTTCCTCCTGATCTTTGGAAATGTGTCCTTCACATGGTTTGCTAGTTAAACTCCCTTTGTCCTTTTTTCTTTATCTCTCGAAATAGTATCCTGGATTTAAGCCAGTGTACTCCCCTTTTTCGCAAGAAAAACAGCTTCTTCATCATCTTTCTACATTTAAGATCTTGGGTTTGTATTTTGAGGTAGTTGGGTTGATTGACATAAGCCGTCGTCCATCTTGTTTTGATGGTAGTCCTAATCGTTGAATATATACCTCTTATAAGCAAACATTTATGTATTATTTCTACCTTGCGTTTCAGCGTATTTACAGTTATTAACCTGTGGGCCACTTTATTATTCTTTGTATTCATAAATACTTCACCATGGAGTACATGTTTCTGTTAGTGCTTCAGTTACATTGTCATTCTTAAGTATTTTCATATTGTTTCAACATAGGTTCATGTATCTTCTTTAGAACATCCTTTTGCTGTCATTAGACTTTGTTTAACGTACACCCATATTGCGCACCATTTTGTCCATGGCTGCATCTCGACAACTCAGCAAGGGACATCCTTCTTGGTAGGTTTCTTCCACTGTTTCAGCATGAGGATATCCTCTGAATGACTGCCTGAGTGCATATAATTTCACAGACATTCTACGAGGTATGGACCTATCACATAAACTTGTGAATGGGTTCCTAATTATAACTCTTTGTCCATCATTCCGATAGGGTGGGGTGAGGGGGCGGTGACTAAGGAGAATGTGTCCACCTGCTCCTCTACATTCCCCCTTTGGTCACATTCTCGACCAGACTCTTCACCTCCTCTTCTGCAATTCCTACTTGATCTTCTTCAATCATCTCGCCATATTTTCTTTTCTTTGGACCCCATATTTTTGTCACCCCACTCAGGCGGCCAGCATTCTTTATGTGTTCATCCACACTCCAGTTCATCAGACAACAATCTCCTGCTGGTGCACAGAAAATCCATCATTCTACATATTTCTTCTGATCCTGGGGATAATAGAACTTAGTTCCTGGAGGTGCAAGATAACTTTTCTTTCTATTTTCTATAGTACTTTCTTCATCTTGCATCTGTTCTCCAGTATGTCTATTAATTTCAATCATTATTTTCATTCCAATAGTTTTTTTGGTTGTCTTTTGACATTGTCCCACGATGATCCTTATGAGACAGAATCCCAACATTACTAACAGTAATATTGCTCCAAGTAAATTAAAGGCATTTGCCAACCAAGATGGAACCATCCAAGCAAAGATGAGAATCAATCATCTCATGCTGTTTCATCAGCTTCATCCTCCATTTTGAATCTAGAGTAATTAGCATCATTATTTCCTCTGTCAGAGTCCCATTTTCTCCATCATGAGATGATATGACCGTACAATAAGATGTTATCAGATCCAGAACATAGCTGTTCTGGAAATTCATCAGCCTGATGGCCTTCGACTCTTCCTTTATTGCATTGAATCCTTTTATTGTTGCTTTGATTGACTGCAGCAGCGCCCATCTAGTAATCTGGAGCCACTTAGCATTTGCTGCAGTTTGAAGTCATGGTATGACTATAGATGTCATTATCATGGTGGTGTTGCTGAATAGTTTGTGCTCATCAGGAATGTCATTGTAAGCCCTTATCAATTTTGATGAGAAACAGTTCCCTCTCTTTAAGTAGCGAAGATGGAATGATCTCTTTATTCTGTTATATTCATTCATCTTTGGGAAATCTTCAATATGGAGATCTCTCTGGGGAATCACTACTGTCAGAAAATGTACATTTACAATGGAGTATACTCCTCCCCAATCCTCAGGCAACTGCATATAGGCTCTGGAACTGGGATTTATGGGGGTTGTCTCATTTTCTGGCTCCTCACGGGTTATATCATGTGTAAATGCTAATGTTATAAGGGGAATAGTCAAAATCAGAAGAGCACAGAAAATTCCAAGTATTATTTTTCATTTGGTGCATCTTCTTCTTGGAGATACAGCTGTTACCTCTTGGAACATTTCCATTGTCACCACATTATTTTAATGTACATCAATTCTTATCATTTTAACTGGAAGTCATACATTTATAATAAAAATTGTACCATGATTGCCAAAACAATTCTTAAAACGCTCAAGACATTCTTTGGGTCTCTGAAACAAATGTGACAATGTACATTGTTCTTCATTTTAAAGCTGAATAAGATTGAAGTATATAAGAGAAAATAGCAAGTAAGAATGCGTGGACATTGTATTTTTTTCCCTTCTTTGATTACTTCATAGTTTTCTCTATTTCAGTTTATAGAAGCTGTTTCAACATCACTGCAAAGAAATCAATCCATAAATCAGTCCTAATCTAAAAGTGTTTTAGTTTCTTTATCCACCGAACGAGTGGTCATTCTCTGTTGTTCTTCTTTTGCTTCACTGTGGGTCCTCGCTGGAGATACTTGCTACACTGTGGTAACTTGGTTCGCTGGAGATACTTGCTTCATTGTGGGCACTTGCATCACTGTAGGTGGGTGCAGGAGAGGTCACCATTGTTTTGCTTTTATTAGGTTTAACATTATTGAGGTGGATCTAAGCCCTTCTTCCTTTTAGCTTCACAGAGGTAGGGCCCATGTCCTCCACCTTGTGTGGACCTTCAAATCGAGGGGTACTACAGGTGTGTACACATTTGCGCACTAACACTTGGTCTATAATATATACTGGCAGTGCTTTCAATGTGTTTTCCAAATTGATAAGCAAATGGCCCTCTTTGTTTTCATTTGCCCCCCTCCTGTTGATGCTTGTTCTGTTGAGAAATAAAAGAGATACTTTGAGTCATCATTTTTAAATAATATGCATTTCATCACCTAGTGCCCTTACTACACTGTCGCTGTCTGTTGGCGGCATGAGAGGCGTTCTCATTCAGCGTCTAGTCACCAGTTCATGGGGTGTTAAATGGTGATCTGAGCCAAGTTGATTCCTCAGTGCATATAATGCAAGAGGTAGGCAATGCAGCCATATGTTCTTTAATGTTAATTTGAGCTTTGCTATACTTTCCTTCAAAGGTCCATTTAATCGCTCACATATCCCATTGGCTTGCGGGTGATCGCCCAAGCAAACTCACAAATTTCAGTCCATTATCAGATCGCAAAACTTCACAGACACCCTATCTCAGAAAGACCCTGTGGACCAAAAACATTGCAGCGCATACAGCATCAGGATGCATGCATTGCCTGCCTCAATCCATCTGGAAAAGGGACAAACAACAACTATCATATATTGATAGCCATTACATGTTTGCAACATATTCATGGTTCCATGTCTTTACAAAGACACCCTAAATAATGACATACTTTTAATACAACATTTTGCGGGGGTCCCCCCAAGCCTTGTGTTTATACTGCCTTTTTACCCTCCCCCCAACTACTCCAACCCCTTTTAATCCCTTACCCCACCCCCCATATACACCTTTACTTTAAAATTCTACTTTTGTCAATATTAGGTGTCGCTTAAAAAGTGTGTTGTTCTTTTTTTTTCATTATAAACACTGGATATCCATATCCACAGTCTATGGGGAAATGCTGAAAAAGACTATTTGGTCTGGGGATTACTTCTCTCACTTTTCATGGGGTGTGCATTTTTTCCAGACAATAGTTTACAATGAACTGTTCCAAATGCTCACTGAGGTTCGGTACGAACCATTCTTCTGCTATAGTAGCTACTAGACTCTATCAAATCACATGTGCGAGATAGTGGAAATGCTCCAATGCTACTCCCAATAATGCTAGAGGTATAACTGGCTTTCCTGTACTGGCCTGTCTCCAAATTGCCTCAGAGGGGGATAAAGAACACCCCCTCTTTTTCCATAGCTCATTTTCTTCTTGCTTGCTCGTCCTTGTATTTCAATTAACTGTACAATGGACCTCATATTTAATCCTTCTTTAACCAACATGCATCGCCCTTTCACTTTCTTCAAGTCTTTTAATTAATCTTCATATATGGTCGAATAATATGCAGCATGTTTGGCTCCTGTGTCCATCTGCCACTGTGATGATCCTGTCTGTTGCATTATATCTGTTGAGTGGGTGCCTGTTGCATTACCATAGGTGCTTGCTGTGGATGTCCCTGTAATGATTGTGCTTGCATTGTTGCTTGCTGGAACTGCTGTGGTTGTGGCGCATACACTTGATTCTGTGTGTGATCTTGGGCATAATATCCTTGTGAATCTGTGTTATATTGTGGGGCATATCCCATCCCCCCTCTTGAAGATTGCCAATTATGTTGTGGCATGGCTGCTCCACTTCTGCATACCCTAGCACATGTCCTAATTTTCCACAATTCCAATATATTAATGACTGTTCACCATTAAATCCTACTCTTCCTTGAGTGTTTTGAAATCCTCACCATCTTCCTCCTTGGGGCCCATTCCCTCTGCCTCTTAGCACATAATTATTCTCATTCTGATCTTGGGCATTGGCTATGTTATTTTGCTGTGGGAACTGTACTATTTGTGCCGTGCTTCCCTCATTTCTTGTCAACACTGCTCCTTCTATAGCATACTTTGATATTTTCTTCTGCACCAACTTTGCCTCTTCTTGCTTTCTGACCTTAGTTTTCTTCTTGTCTTTCTCTTTTTAGCATTCGGCACGATTGCCATTTGTATTTCAGCCATGGTTTTGCTTCCATTCGCACCCGTTTCTTTAACTGCCTCTGCACTGGTACTAGTAGTCCCTGACAATATCTGGTAAAATAATGCTACAGTTTTTTCCCATGGTTAATGCGTCCCTGCACTCCACTTATCTTGAATATCCTGAATAAAAGGAATAGGGTCTTCATCCTCCCTCATTTTCCCAGTCAATATCAACCCAATATCCAATGTATCTGGGTATTGTACTCTAAGCGCTTGCAATAGATCTGCTCTACAATTATTGAATGGTGCAACATCATGCAATGTATTCTTGTAGGAACAGTTGGATACCCTGCTCTTTTCCAAATAGTATCAGATTTGTCCCCTAGGATGGCAGATAATAGGCCTTTTATATCACCTATAGCTAGTGCCATTCCTGATGTTCCTTTCTCTAACTCCTTTATCCATTCCACGCACCGGAAATCAAACTAAGTAACGTGCATTTTAAATTATCCTGGTTCATCTGGGGCCATGGTATATACTGTGGTTGGCCCCTCCTTTCTCTAATAGTGGGAATTGTGAAAACCCTGATGCTTTATCCTACCTACCAACACTCCTTGTTTTCCAGGCAGCATCATCATCGTCTGTTGGCCTTCTTCCTGGTAATGCCCTTAGTCTGCTGATATAAGGCGGGGACGCATTCCGTGCATTATGCAATCGTACTGGTGGTTGCCTAGCATATGGTATTGGTTCTGGTGTCTTCTAGATCTAACAATTTTACCCCTTTGTCTAGGCTCAATTATCTCGAAAACCTTTATGCGCCTTCTCCTTGTGTTTTCTTATTTTGTCTCCTTCCCTCATCTGACATCATTATTCCCCTCATGTGACTATTATCCCCTTCTGCGTCCTCAAGATCTAACCTGCTTAAGGATAAAGTTCTGGTATGGTATTATTTATTTGTAAAGCGCCCATATACAAAGCAAGTGTTTCAAAGAGCTCAAGGAGGAAGGGAACAAGGGGAATGAACAACAGTTGTTCAGAGCCCTTGCATTTCTGAACAATACAAGTCTGCACGGGCAGAGTGGGTGCATGGAACAAGTGCATATAATACAATTAACAGTTTAGATAACAGCAAATAGGTCTGACAACTATGCAAGGAGGGGAGATAAGGGAAAAACAGACAGACGATCTTCACAGCATGGTGCATTCTCATAGTGCAAGTGCGCAGACAGGTGCAGGAGAGGGGAGGGTACCAAGTGCGCCCAGTCAGTCAGAAACTGGGGTAAGTGCTGAGAGATGCCACTCTCAAGAGTTATTGACCGAGTGCATTCAAGATGAGGCAAGTGTAAGGGGACTGACGAGGGTGCCAGGGACCTGTGAGACTCTGAGGAACACCAGACGGCCAGTCACCAGGCTGCATGGAAAATGAGGGAGAGAGGGATAGAGCGGAGACAAGGGTTAGCAGGGTATAGGGAGAGAGAAGGAAGAGGAGAAAAGGTATGTCTTAAGGAGTTTCCGGAACTTAAAAAGATCAGGCTCAAGACAGAGTGCTGCAGAGAGGCTATTCCAGAGGGAGGCCCTTGCATAGGATAAAAATCTCCCTCCAAATCTCTGCTTGGAGAACTGGCTCACTCACAGAAGGGTGGAGGTAGAGAAGTGGATGGCTCAGGAAGGACAGTATTTAGGTAGGCAACATTGCAGATAGGTAGGTCACAGGCCCCAGAAAGGCTTGTGGACAATGCAAAGGGTCTTGAACTTCATCCTTGCAGCTACATGCAGCCAATAGAGGGATTTCAGCGCCAGAGAGATGTAGTCCCTGAGCTTGAGGACAATGATAAGTCTCGAGTTCTGTTCTGGATGAGTTGCAGAGGGCATAGAGCAGAGGCAGGGAGGTTGAGAAAGAGGCTGTTGCAGTAGTTCAGCTTTGAGAAAACCAGGGCACTGTAGACAGTGAGCCACTGGGGGAAGGTGAGAAAAGGAGGAGTACCTCTGAGGAGGTGTAGCCGGTAGTTGTACTTCTTAGAGATGTCCGAAAAGTGATTGGAGAAGGAGAGAGTGAAGTCGAAGATGACCCCAAGGTTTTTTGCCTTGCAGGTGGGTGCAGGTGCAGGGCCAAGGGACGCCAGCCAGAGTGAGAGTGGGAAAGCGGGAGCAGGAGTCCCAGTGCGAACAATGTCAGTCTTAGTGGCTTTGAGGCAGAGGTCGTTTGCGGCACACCATGACTGAATTGCGGACAGACAGTCAGATATGAGCAAGGTTGAGGAGGGGGCTGAGGGTAGCCTGAAGGAGAGTTGCGTGTCCTCCACATAGCACTGGAAGTTAGAGATGTAGGTGGCAATCACACGTGCAAGGGCCGCCATGTAGACATTGAAGAACCAGGGGGATGGGTTAGAACCCTGTGCCACAGGTTGAAAGAGTGATAGTAGAGAGAAAGGACCCAAGTTCCACCTGGGATGGGTGGTCAGAAAGGAAGGAGGGCAACCATGCCAAAGTCTGACCTGTGATTTACAGGGTGTCATGCAGACGTGCAATCTGTGTGTTGTGGTTTACTGTTTCAAAGACAGAGGAGAGGTCAAGAAGAATGAGGACAGACAGAATGTTAGTGTCATGATTTGAGAGCAAGTCTCCATGGGTGTTCAGAAGAGCAGTTTCCATGCCTCTGGATGCTCTAAAGCCAGACTGATGGTCGTGGAAGCAACCAGCAGTTTCAGGGTGGAGTGTGAGCTGAGAGATAGCCAGCTTCTCTAGGAGTATGCCCAGGAAAGGGGTGATAGAGTTAGGGCAGTAGTTTGCCAGAGTGGAGTGGTTGGCAGAGGATTTCTTAAGTAGAGGGTGCACAAGGGAGTGCTTAAGTGAAGTTGGGAAAACCCCAGTGGCAAAAGAGAGATTGCAGAGATCAGGCAAGGCTGGAGCGAGAGATTCAATGTTGTCCTTAATGTTTTTGGGTGTGATAGAAGAGGAGGCTGCTGCACGATTGGTCAGTTCCTTACAGACTTTGAAATGTTTGGCTGTGTTGTTTGATGACGCGGATATGCAGACTTGGATAAAGACTATTTTCTTGGTGTGGATGCAGAGTCGATATTGCATTTAAAGGAGGCGGCAGGACAGTTTGTCAGAGGGTCCGTCCGACAAATTCCATTTCCACTCAGCTGCCCTACATGTGCGTTTAAGGGCAGCCAGATCATAGTCGTACCAAGAGTTGCACTTTTTGGAAGGCTTCAGTCGGACCCTCATGACAGGGGCAAGAGTAACAAAGTGTTACAGATAAAGAGATTGAAGTTAGCGAGGGCTATGTCAAGGTGGGAGTCAGCCGAAGGAGTAGGAGGCAGAGAGAAGGTGTAGGCAAAGTCAGCCGCAGTCACTCTTTTCACAGGTCTGGTGACTTTGAGACCGAGTGGCAGCGCCGGGTGTGCTGATGCAAGAGGAGTGGAGAGCTTCAAGTGTGATGAGAGAAGAGAGTGGTCTGTCCAAGAGAGAGAGGTAGTTAGAGGGATAGAGAGAGGGATAGACAGAGGGATGTCGGTAAAGATGAAAGCATCCAAAGTGTGGCCCACTGTGTGCTTGGAGCCAGAGGGTAAGATTGAGAGGGAGAGAGAATTGCATAGGTTGCAGAAAGGTACTGAGGAGTCAGGAGAGTCCAGATGGATGTTGAGATGACCCAGCAGGAGCAGTTGAGAGGAGGAGGAAGGTAGAGAGGAGGCCAGGTCAGCCCATTCCGAGAGGAAGAGAGTGGACTGTCCTGATGGCCGATAGAAGGTGACCATAAGGAGAGAAGATTTAGGAGAGAGTGAGGGCCTGAAGACTAAGCACTCAAAGAAGGAGTAGGCTGAGTACTGATGATGGACACAGGTATCAATTCTGGGAAGATCAGGGCCACATCCCCTCCTGTCCCAATGGGCCTGGGCACAGAGAGGATCTTGTATCCTTCAGGGAGAAGTGTGTCAAAGCTCTCCTCCCTCTTGTTTAAGCTTCCTCCTCTTCCTCTAAGAAATGCTTCTTGTTCACCATCTTGACTTTTGTACACTTCCTTATACCTCATTTGTCTATATAATCTCCCCATTCTTGTTCCTATGCTCTCTGTATCTACTTCTCTCCACATTAGCATGTCTAATGGTGCTCACCACCCTTCACAAGATGGTTGTGACCCTCTCTTTTCTTCAGTTCGCTCTTGCGTTTCTATGGGTATTATGCTTCTGCGGCATACATATTCAATCTTATCATCTTTAAATCTGCTACTTAAGTTAATTTTTTTCTATGTTGTCCTTATCTCCCTTTATTCTTCTTCCTCTCACCTTCTTTGTAATCTATGTGCTTTCAATCATTGAGCTTCTATTTCTTGTCATTTCTCTTCTTCTAACTACTATTTCTCTCTTTTCGCCTCATGCTTTCTTCGTTCTTCCCTTCACTCACATTCTTTGTCTCTTTCTGGTTTATATAGCCTTGTGAACCTTGAGGCCCTTTTACTCAAATTATCATTTCGTACTATGGATGAGACAGAGAATAGCTTCTCAAACTACACAAAAAGACTGACTCTGGAAGTTGGCAAATAACACAATTTTATTAACAATTATCTAAAACAGGGAGTACAACGGTCATCAATGGACGTTGCAAAGCATAATCTCCATGATTCTTACAAAAATCATACCTTTATAGCAAAAACTTGTCATTCACAACATCATACACATTTTCCCCAGGACTCTCAGACCTAGGTGTGTTTTCTCCGGTATTTAAATTGCATTGTGTAAGTATTTAAAATTGTATTGTGAAACCTAGGCCTTTTCCCCACCATTCAGGACTCTCAGACCTAGGTGTGTTTTCTCCGATATTTAAATTGCATTGTGAAAGTATTTAAATTGCATTGTGAAACCTAGACCTTTTTCCCCACTATACAGGACTCTCAGACCTAGGTATGTTTTCTCCGGTATTTAAATTGCATTGTGAAAGTAGTGCCGTCAGCAAAGCATTCACCTTGCAAACCTTTCTACCATTATCTTAGCTCCTGTCGTCTTGTCCAATTGTCTACTGCCTCGTCTCTCTCTGTCTCATCTGCTTGCACTCCTCCCCTGTGTCCTTCCCTTGTGTTCTCCCCACCCCGTCCCCCAACCCTTCCCACTCCCTTCATCTTCTCTCCTCTACCTACCTCCTCTATGGTGCTCTCTGTCTCTCCTATCTTTTCTAACTGCTTCTCCATAGACTATCCTGCTTTCCTCACTAAATCTGGGAGGAAGAAATGTAAATAGGACATCCTGGTCTACAAGCCAGGTCTCCCTATCGCTGATGCCTATACCAGTGCCTCTTCCAGGCAAACCCTCACAGACATCCTTTTTGTCGTTCCCTCACCAGACCTTTGGACTCTGCATATGGTCTTTGTGCTCTCTCCTTTCTCTTCTTCTGCCATTAATGATGGCACCGAGTGGGAGGCACTCCTGGCCTCCTTCCACTCCTCTATGGTCATCATTAATGTTTACTTGAATGGTACCATCTTGGTCCAAGGCCCTCAAGCCAACCTTCTCCTCATTGACAGGTGCTTCCTGTGCCTCATCAATTTCATTTCTTCTCCTTCTGTCCCCTCTCCCCCCTACATGGCTTCCTCACCTCCCCCTGCATGTCTCCTCCTTGGCTACCTTGCCCTATCCTCCTTCCTCTTCTGCCCCCCCTTGGGCGTCTTCTACACCTCCGCAGGGCGTACCTCTGATCTGTACCCCTTCCTGGAAGTCTTTCAAGGATGGCAACTTTCTCCATATTGTCAATCTAAACTATCGCTCAGCTGTAAAACACTCCTCTAACATTTGCCGCCTCTTTGAAGACCTCAATGTCCTCGGTCTCACCGAGACATGGTTCACGACATGCTCTGTCACAAGCTTTGACACTCTCCTCCCTGATGGCTGCAAAATCCTCTCTGCGCCCAGATCCAACCGTTCTAGTGGGGGTGTAGCCCTGATCTTCCCTGAGTGGATTCCTGCCTCTGTCATTCCTACGCAGGCCTACTCATCTTTCGAATGCCCCGTCTGCAGGCGCTCTCTATCTCCTGGCCATTCCCGTCCTGTCGGAATCGAAATAATATTATACCTCCTATCGCATTGTTTTGAATGTATGTTGGCCTACGCCAAGTTGTCTAAAAAACATTGTGTAAATAGATTCCGCGGCAAGGTCTTGACCTTAATGTACTGTGTAAATCGCCATCTTGGATTTAGCCGCCATTTTAGGTTCTCTTGTAGTGTGGAAGTCACTCTGAACATCAAAATGGAGGCCGAATGACATTTCAAGTGGGATTCTGGCCGTTGTGACCTCCGCACACATGAATAAGTAATATGCCTGCAGGCCACTTGTTGGGGTCGCGAACTGAGACCTTGTCCTATCCCTGACCTGTGTGTAAATGAACAACTGTATCAGCGAAACTGATCAAGATGCATACATTATGGGATTGACCTGGCAACAAACTCTAGGCCTGGTTCTAAGAATGGTTAACCCGCGAGGGGGTTGGCCAGAGCTGGATAAAAAGTATAAAAACCTGAGTATCCCAATGTACGGTCTCTCACACTAACACGGCGAACTACCGTTGATAGTTCGTTCTGTTACTCTGATGGCCGAATAGCTATCCGTTTGTCAATTGACTTTTTGGTAATTGTTGTAGCTTTTGAATAAAGCACTTTGTATGTTCTTTGTAACCTGTGTTGGTGTGTTTCCTTTGGGCTTCCCGGCCTCATATCAATTTCTCTGTTTCCACAGTTGGCGCCCGAATAGGGACCCTCAAGATTGATGCCGGATCATTGAAGGTTGACGCAGACTATCGAACCGGGATCGGACGGTGTGATTCTGCGGGCCCGATCGATCGAGACGCGATACCTCGGCAGCGCTGCACGATCCGATCCTTGGACGATAGTCGTGTGGTCTGATACGGCATCTTGACGAGGGTCCAATTTTGAGGCGGGCAGATTTGCCGAAACCACCAAACACAAGGTAAAATTCGTTAGGTAAGTTCTTTGGTAAACCGTACGGTCCTCCTTAGGTTTGGTCAGGTGCAGTCGTGACCCGGCTCTTAATTTAACCCTGACAATTTGAATTTGGCGTATTGTATCTGCAGACACAATTATTGAACCAGGTAACACCAAATTTTTGTGAAATGCCTGGGAAATTGTCTAGCTGCTTTAGGGCTCTGTTCCGCAGCGATCGACAATCCTTGGAATTTAGCCGCCCGGCACCACAGGAGGGGTCGCCGGCGTGTACTATGTACTGTAAGTATGGCATTGGAAGTATAGTATTTAATGATATTTGGCACAGACAGACCAGACATGCCTCTGAATTTCAGTGGCCAATCAACGGTAGTTTTGAGATCCCCCGTATTGAATACTTAGAATCGATCTTGTTAAAGAAAAAGGCTAGACCAGCAGCCTTTTTACGTGTTACAGAATTGGAAGAAAGAAGCATTGCAGCAGCTTAAAAGTAGGGATAAACATGCACGTCGTCATAAAACAAACGCCGAAAAAGCATTATTATATGATAAAGAAAAGCGGTCAGAATCAGTTAAAAATATGGATAGAGCCTTTTCACTCGGAATCCAGAAAATGTACCCCTCTAAAGATTTCCATGTTTCTGAGGAATTTATTGAGAAGTTATTAAATGAACGCAGGCCTGATGCTTCAGCGCCACCTCCGTATGCCCCTATTTTGGGCGCTCTGCCCGTTCCTGTTGTCGCTCCTGTTGTTACTCCTGTTCCCCCTGTACAGCCTGCTGTTCCTAGTCCTTTGGTTGTTGTTCTTCCGCCTATCGCGCCGCCCCTTCCCTTTGTACTGATAGTTGCACCTTTATTAAATTTACCTATACCTCTGCTCCCGAGTGGCCCCATATTGACTGAAGTCGATCCAGGTGCAGGATCAAAGATTGTGACTCGTAGTACTGTTTCTGCAGATAAGAAACAGAAATTGTTTGCATGGGCTAAGCATTGCATGGAGAAAGGTGATCAAGTTAATGTTTTTTCCACATTATCTAATTTGAATAGTTTTCCCGAGAAAAATGTTTTTATCGAAGGTTTAGGGACTCATTTGTGTGTGATGTGGGGTAGATTACAAAATTCAGATCTTCCACAAGGGGTGAGAGATCTGAATGCTTTGGCACTTTCAAGGGACACGGAGCAGAAGGTATATGGACATGTTGAAAAATTGTTTGAGTTTAGGAAAGATTTTGAAAAATCGTGAGATGAGGACGACGAAGATGATAGAATATATGTACAGACACGGTTCCTTCCGTGCCGTAGAGCGGCACCTGAGGAAGTACGAATTTGTACTAAAGATGCGGTTCGATGGATCTCGGATTCATCGATACCGCCAGACGAAGTGTATGACACGTATAGTCAGTATACAGTAGAAATGCAAAGAAAGGTAATTCAGGTGATGGTACAGCACCTGCAAGAGGAATGTGTAAGAAAGAGGGTTAGTTGCCCCATAGAATTATTGGGGATTTGTAAAAGGGCTTTTTCGCCCGACACTTCTCCAGCTGCCTTAGCGCCCGACCTGGCTCTATTGCTTAGTAAGCGGCCGGAGGTACCTATATCTCAGTTGCCTATGAGAGAGGTTCCTCCGACCTTTGTCCCAAAAGTTGAGATCCCCGCCAACGCTGGGACTGGTGCCCCCGCTGTGGATATCCCTGCACATTATGTATCGCAATTTGTTCACGTCCCGTTTTCACGACAGGAAGTGAACACAATTAGACAATCAGTTCCCGATATTAGGAAAAACCTGACGGGGTTTTACAAAGAAATAGAGTCCGTTTTACAGTCCTCTGTGTTCACCTTGAGTGACATTGACTTGTTATTCCCTGTACTCCTACCCGTAGACGTATGGAAACAGGTTCGGACAATAGACGATGTGCCGGGGTTGGGAGATACGTGGGCTAATATGATTAGAATTGATGGGGAAAGACCAGCTGGTGAGAAACCACCACAGGTAATACTTACTTTACCTGATAGAATTGTCGCTAAACTAAAAACTATAATTCCAGAGAAAAGGATTATTTGGGACAAGCTTACGGCCTGTGTCCAAGGGAAAACTGAAGGCGCCACTGAATTTTTTAATAGATTCGAACAGGTATTTTCTGACTTCAGTGGACAGGATTTAGGTACAGAGTCGGGGAAAAGGTTGTTCATGGACAAATTTGTACGTTGATTGTTACCTGACATCCAGTCACAGATTATGTCATCTGAGAGCGCTTGGCAGGCAAAATCTCAATCTGAGGTTTTGCACATGGCTCAGTATTATGAGAACCGTGTTAATAATGAGAAGGAAAAAATTGAAAAGAGCAAGGGAGATTTGAAAACCAAAGTATTATTACAGCAAATTGTTAGAAACCCCAGAGGAGGTACGACACAGACTAGAGGTCAGTACGTCCCAAAAGGAAATGCTCCTTTGAGTCCTGTGAATATTAATCAATGTGCTTATTGCCGCCAGGAAGGTCATTGGCGAGCACAGTGCCCTGTCCTTCGCCAGAGGTCAAACAGTGCGTTTGGGGGTATGGGTAGACGACCTAGGGGCCGCCCTGGAACAGGGGGCCCTGACAGAGGTCAGCTTTTACAAGATTCTCAGCAACCTTTTTCACGGGAAAATCAGACCTCGAGTATGGACTCGAGGAACATATTTGATCACCCTTCTGCTGCCTACCTTTCTGAAGAGCTTCCTTCTGATGAGGCTCTATTTCATTAGGATTGCCTGAAGCAGGGTTTGGAACCTTCGCCTATTCCCGTTAATCAGAAAGGCCCCTACGTTGAATTATTAGTAGGGAATAGGAAACACCAGTTTTTGATTGACACTGGAGCACATAAGTGCTCCATTGATCATTCTCGGGTTCCAAACATCCCACTGTCAGGGCAAACAAATGTTTCTGTAGGGTTTTCTGGTATACCAACTGTCTGTCCGGTTTCTGCGCCGGTATCCGTTTCTTTGGGTCCCTTCACGGACCATTGTCCTTTTCTTCTCACTTCAAACTGTGGAGAGAATTTGCTGGGGTTGAATTTGTTAAAGAAATTGAACGCAGTAATTCATTGTTCTTCGGATGGAGTACGGCTGACGGTTTCACCACAGCAACTTCCTAATTCTCAGTTTTTGATTCGACCTTTACCCCCCGAGTTTAGCATTGTCCCGGAATGTTTGTGGGCAGTGGACGACAATGATGTCGGAGTATTACAGATTGAGCCTGTAAAAATAGTTCTGAAACATGGAGTGAAACTGCCACGCATCCCGCAATATAAAATATCAGTAGAAGGCGAACGTGCTTTGAAATCCATTGTCTCTGATTTTGTGCATCGTGGGGTGATCGAGGGGATTACAGGTAGTCTATGTAACAGTCCGATCTTGCCTGTATATAAGAAAGACGACAATGCAATTCCATACCGGTTCATAATCGATCTCCGTGCCATTAACAGAGTGGTCGCCCCACAATTTCCTATTGTACCCGATGTGACGACGATATTGACAATGATCCCTGCTACGGCTACGCACTTTAGCATTGTGGATCTAAAAAACGCCTTCTTTAGTATTCCTATACATAAAGAAAGCAGATATCTGTTTGCGTTCACCTTGGGGGGACGCTCATTTACATTTACAAGGGCACCCCAAGGGTATACTGAAAGTCCCAGCATTTATAGTAGAGCCTTGAAAGAGCAGCTCGACACCCTTGAATTGCCACCTACTTGCACGCTGCTTCAATATATTGACGATTTGCTTTTGGCTGCAGACTCTGAGAGTGCCTGTAAAGAAGGCACTGTACTGTTGCTTGTTCATCTAGCTAAAAATGGTCACAAAGCTTCGCTTAAAAAATTTCAATATTGTTGTCAGGAGGTTGCCTATCTAGGCTACCTCCTGTCAAAGGAGGGGAGAAGATTGACACCTGAAAGAATAAAACACATTTCTGGCATGTCTGTTCCAAATACACAGAAGGAAGTCAGAGCCCTGATAGGTATGGCTTCTTACTGTAGGTTGTGGATCCCGAATTTCTCACTAGTGATAAAACCGATGTTGGCTTTGACGAAGAAGGGCATTTCTCTGCCACTGCCATGGGAATCGGAACATCAACGATCATTTGAGCTTCTCAAAACCGCGCTATGTTCGGCACCGGTTCTGGGTACTCCAAATTATGACAAGGCCTTTGTGTTGTTTGTGCATGAATGTGATGAATGTGCTTTGGCTGTGTTAACACAGGAACATGGAGGGAAGAATAGGCCGTGCGGCTACTACTCCTCTGCCCTTGATCCTGTCACATGCGCTTTGCCAAGATGTTTGCGCGCTGTCGCTGCTGCTGCCGCGTCTGTAAAACAGAGTGAGGGAATGGTCCTAGGCCATGATTTGATTTTGATGGTACCTCACTCTGTTGATATTCTATTGAACAAAACCCTAACGCAACACCTCACCTCTGCGCGGTTAACAAGGTATGAACTAATTCTGTTTGCCCCTCATATCCAAATTAAGAGGTGTTGTGTTCTTAATCCGGCTGAACTCTTACCTTTCCCGCAAAACACTGTTTGCGGTGACGAAGAATTACATGACTGCCTGTATACCACTGAACAAGAAATGAAGGGCAGGATAGATCTCATAGATACTCCTTTGGATAATGCAGAAGGGGAGCTGTTTTGTGATGGCTCCTGCTTCAAACTTTCGAATGGTACATCTACAGCTGCTTATGCAGTTACTACATTGAGCAAAGTTGTCGAAACTAAGAGAATTTCGCATAACTCCGCGCAGGCCGCAGAGATTATAGCGTTGACCCGAGCTTGTGAACTTTCCCAAGGGCATAGAGTAAATATATATACTGATAGTCAGTACGCATTTGGGGTGGCTCACAACTTTGGAAAGCTCTGGTCGGAAAGAGGGTTCCTGACCTCACATGGGACCAAGATCCAGCATGGTCCCTTGATAGTGCAATTACTTTCGGCACTCTCACTCCCTAAACAGTTAGCGATCATGAAATGTGCAGCACATCGCAAGGTCATAGATGATGTGGGCAAAGGGAACGCTTTTGCGGATTTGATAGCCAGACAAACGGCCACAGACCTTAGCACGGACATGTATGCCTCGAGGGAAATGAGAGATGGTTGCATAATGGATGAAGGTATTGGGTCTGTGCTAGATATTCAAACTGATGCCACGATAGAGGAATCTAAAAAGTGGGCTGAAGGAATGGGGAAACTGGATGATGATGGGTGGTGGGTGGATACATCCGAAGGGAAATTGTTGCTTCCTGATTCATATGTATTGGCAATGGTTACGATGGCACACGGTCCTATGCATGTGTGTGCCCAGCAGATCACGAAAATGTTAGAACAGGTTTGGGTGAATGACAAGATTCTGGAAACTGCAAAGAGGCACGTCCAGAACTGTATGATCTGCTTACAGCACAATGTGGGGAAGGGGACAGCGACTCCAAGGGGAAGCTTTGGGCCTCCTTCTGTCCCCTTCGAGGTTCTTCACTTTGATTTTATTGAGATGGAACGATGTAATAATCTAAAATATGTTCTTGTAATTATTTGTGCCTTCAGTAAATGGGTCGAGGCTTTCCCCATCAAAGATGCTACCGCCATGACCACTGCAAAGATTATGGTAAAATAATTCTTTCCTCGATTTGGGCTCCCGAGGATAATCTGGTCGGATAATGGTCCTCACTTTATCGCAGCAGTAATTTTGCAAATATGTGCAGCCCTATGTATTGAGAAACGATTTCATTCAGCTAGACATCCTCAAAGCGCTGGGTTGGTGGAAAGACACAATGGTATTTTAAAGAATAAACTTGCAAAAACATGTGCTGATACCAAACTAAAATGGCCAGATGCCTTACCTATTGTGTTATTAGCTAGGCGTACCACACCTCAGACTAGAACTTTCTCCATTTGAAGTAGTAATGGGGAGACCTGCTAACATTTGGGGTCTCCCGAAACCTAAAGCCCTGAGAGAGGTGGAAAATGTATTGCTTGTAGACTACTGTAAAAAGTTAACTAAAAACCTGTATTTCATTTATCACCAGGTTTACTCAGCTTTACCTGTACGGTTCACGGGCCCAGGGCACGATATACAGCCCGGAAGTTGG
The DNA here is from genome assembly GCF_040938575.1 of Ambystoma mexicanum. Taxonomy (NCBI): domain Eukaryota; kingdom Metazoa; phylum Chordata; class Amphibia; order Caudata; family Ambystomatidae; genus Ambystoma; species Ambystoma mexicanum. The sequence continues at coordinate 910,134,294 of NC_090933.1, read as the reverse complement.
GTCTTAGTGTAGGCCTACGAGAGGTCTTCCTGTCTCGCGCCTCGCTGGCGGGGGGCCCCATCAGGTGTTGGTGGTCACCAGGACAGCAGTGCGGGTGGCTGGAAAGAAGAACTGGATTCATGCGACGCACGTCAAGAAACTTCCTCACCTGACGCCACACGTTACAGAAGAAGCAGAACCCCTGGCTAACGCTACAGTCTCTGATCTTGGAGTAGCAAACAGCGCTGTGAGTGCGTCAGAGAAGTTCTCTGAGCCTGAGGAGCTTGGGGAACAGTCCATTTCATCTCCGCACTCTCTTGAAAAATCACTTCCGGAAAACACTGTTTCGAGCTCTGCGACTTCAGTCGCCACCGACACGTCGCTTCCCTCAGGAAGTGACAATACTCTGCTTCCGGACCAGACAATTTTGGGTACCACCAGGTACAACCTTCGACCAAGGAAATAGAACTACGGCACGAGTTTTGCGTGCATTCGGAAAAAGGAAGTGATTGGAAATCCTCTTGTTAAGAGAAAGTTTTGTTGAACAAAAGGGATTCTGCTGGCTAGGGTTGGGAAGGACTAAGAAATTGCGCGACCGTAGCGTCGCCAGCAACGAACATTGGGGTTGTCGATTGAGGAACTACGATGCCTGCCACCTCCGCTGCTGCCCCCCGCATTGGACTTGTAAATAAGGGGGTGACCAAATCGAACAATGAACAATGTGCCTGGGCCCCGAAAATGTACTGTTGTGTTTTGATAATGGTTATTGTTATTTTTGCAACCGCTGCTGTAGGACTTTGGTATTTCGAAGAAATCTATCCTTTGAAACCTTTATTACCGACCGAGATTGTACCAACTGTTTTGACTCCCTCTGTACACCTTCACACTCTGTCCCCTAGAGACTCCCAACATAGACAAAAGTATCATAATAACACTCTGATGATAGTAATGAATGCTACTCATGCCATTTTTAATAAGAGTAATTGTTGAATTTGTACTCATTTACCACAACATGGAAACAAGGGACTGGGATGGTATATACATCCTCTACCTTTAACGACTGCTTGCTATGCCTCCCTTAGAGCACTATTCTTTGGCCGATGGAATGATAGCATCTCAGGGAACTTTGATGGAACTAATTTAAATGATTTCGAGAAACGTGAATTGACTCCCCTGGGATGCTCGCTTTTCGCAAATAGAAGTAAACCTAACGTCGCTTCTATTAGGCCATCTGACAAACTATCTCTTCCTTTTCAAACTCTGATTTCCTTTAAAATGGCTCCGATAGGCAATAAGGGCGCTGTACCTCCTTCTTATTCTATAAATCATAGTCCTGACTCGGTTCCCTTCTGTGTACAGAGAAATGGCACTAGGCCAATGGGAGATTTTGAAGCTTGTAAAAACATTGTAAATTTGACTGGGGAAAACAGGCCTCTGTATGTAGGGGGGCCTGTTTATTTTGTTTGTGGTAGTTTAGCATTTCCCTGGTTGCCCAAGGATTGGCAGGGAACCTGTTATTTAGGGATATTGTTACCCGGGGTATTTGTAGCAAGTACATTAGAGATTTCTAAGGCTCGCCCACGGCGAGACGACAACGGAGATACCCCTGGGCAAGTATTGGGGGACATAGCGAAATCAGTTGTGCCCTTTTGGGGACAAATAGCAAACTCAGAGAACATTAGGAGATTAGCAAGGGTACTGGAGAGAACGATCAACCGGACCACGGACATACTCTACAATATGACCTTAGAGCAAAAAGCAATAAGATTGGTAGCACTTCAAAAATCGGATGGCATTAGATGTCATTTTGGCGGAACGAGGTGGAGTATGCAAATTAGTGGGGTCCGCTTGTTGTGTTTTCGTACCAGACTCCTCACCAACAATTTTTAAAGCAATTCAGAACTTGCATATTCTCAGTTCTGAAGTCCATATCCCTGTAGGAAACTGGAACCTTAGTACTTGGTTCTGGGATTCTTTGCGATCTTGGGGTTGGAAGGTGCTTTCCGTTATTCTGGTTATTTTAGGGATCCTGTTATTCCTTTGTTGCTGTTTTCAATGCCTGCCAAGTATGTGTGGAATGATAGGGGGGTGTTGTGCTCAAGCAGTGAGCGCAATAGGGCATAAAATATATGCCCCAGATACAGCATCTAAAGAATTCATGTTACAAGAGGTTTTTATGAACGACCTTATGGCTATAGACATAACAGACAATGATGCGGAATCTATGGATGATAGCACATGGAGATATTTTCAAAAGTATTAGGAATGATGTTTAGCACTTGGCATAGGCCAAAAGGAGGGTCTGTCGGAATCGAAATAATATTATACCTCCTATCGCATTGTTTTGAATGTAGGTTGGCCTACGCCAAGTTGTCTAAAAAACATTGTGTAAATAGATTCCGCGGCAAGGTCTTGACCTTAATGTACTGTGTAAATCGCCATCTTGGATTTAGCCGTCATTTTAGGTTCTCTTGTAGTGTGGAAGTCACCCTGAACATCAAAATGGAGGCCGAATGACATTTCGAGTGGGATTCTGGCCGTTGTGACCTCCGCACACATGAATAAGTAATATGCCTGCAGGCCACTTGTTGGGGTCGCGAACTGAGACCTTGTCCTATCCCTGACCTGTGTGTAAATGAACAACTGTATCAGCGAAACTGATCAAGATGCATACATTATGGGATTGACCTGACAACGGCCTGGTTCTAAGAATGGTTAACCCGCGAGGGGGTTGGCCAGAGCTGGATAAAAAGTATAAAAACCTGAGTATCCCAATGTACGGTCTCTCACACTAACACGGCGAACTACCGTTGATAGTTCGTTCTGTTACTCTGAGGGCCGAATAGCTATCCGTTTGTCAATTGACTTTTTGGTAATTGTTTTAGCTTTTGAATAAAGCACTTTGTATGTTCTTTGTAACCTGTGTTGGTGTGTTTCCTTTGGGCTTCCCGGCCTCATATCAATTTCTGTTTCCACAGTCCGGTGGCTACCATCTATCGGCCACCTGGTCAGATCTCCTCCTTCCTATCTGAGTGAGCAGACCTCTCAACTCCCTCCTGGTCTCGATCACTCAACTCCTCCTTCCTGAAGACTTCAACATCCACCTGGATGCTTCCTGTCCATCCTCTGGACTCTTCTGCAACCTCTGAGACTCTCTCTCACTCTCTATTCTCCCCTCTAGCCTGACTCACTCTGCAGGGCACATGCTGGATGTTCTGATCTCTTCAGACCTTCCCCTTTCTATCCCTCTCACCACTCCTCTCTCCTGAAGTGATCACTTTCTCCTTTCCTCCCAGCTCACCCTCTCTACCCCTCAGGCCAAGCCAACTCCAGCACTGCCACCTACCTTCTCGGTTATCAGACCCATGAAGCGTGTGTCAGTTGAGGCTTTCACCACCACTTTCTCCCCCCAGTTTTCTTGGCTGACTCACACCCTGACACAGCCCTTTCCATGCTCCACTCTGCTGTATCTGATACTCTTAATGTTCTTGCCACTGTCATGAGGATCTGCTTGTAGCCCAAAGCCAAGTGAAATTCCTGGTAAGGCTCAGACCTTGTCACTCTTAAACGCAAGTGCAGGGAAGCTGAGAGGAAATGGCGTGCTTCCGGCATATTCTCTGACAAACTGGCCTGCCACCTGCTCCAAAGGCCATACCGCTCTCTGCCCGCACCAAGAAGAGAGCCCATATCCAAGCCTGCATCTCTGCGGCATCTAACAACTTGGACAAACTCTTGAAAATCTGCAAGGAGCTGGCCAATCCAGCTGCAGTCTCTACATCTCCTGTCCCCTCCCAGGCCATCTGCACGGCCCTGGCTTTTCATTTCATCTCTAAAGGTCAGGACAGCCTGTCCTCTATCTCTTCTCCCCCTCCTCCCTCTACTCCCTGCTCTTCCCCTGACCCTTCTTCAGCCACCTCTCCTCCCTCCTTCTCTGCCTTTCCACGGTTCTCCCCAGACAAGCTTTCTTGACAAGTCAGATCTGTCAAAGTCTTGTCAAAACAGGTTCACATCTGTTCCCCCAAAACCGTTAAGGACCACATTGACACCCTGGTTCCTGTTCTGTCTGACTTCTGCAGCCACTCCTTCACCACTGGCGTCTTCCTTTCCCCCTGAAGCACTCCCCTGTGCATCCTCTTCTTAAGAAACCTTCTGCCGATCCTTTCTGCCTAGCTAACTATCGCCCATCACTCCTTTTCTGGGTAAACTCCTGGAAAAGCTGGCCACTCCCAGCTTAATCTTCACACTGAATCTGTTGGTTGCCTCCATGATCATCGGCCTGGCTTCAGAGCTGCCAAAAGCATGGAAACTGCTCTCCTGAACATCCGTGAAGACTTTATCTCCAACTTTGATTCCAACACCCCCTGTGTCCTCATCTTACTTGATCTCTCTTCTGCCTTTCACAAGGTCAACCATGCCATACTGCTCAACCCTCTCTGTGATATCCTGGCTATCACTGATCAGCCCCTGGCTTAGCTGACTTCTTTCCTTTCCGATCGACCCTCCCAGGTCCAACTTGGGTCCTTCCTCTCCTCTACCTCTATCTCTGCTTGTGGTGTTCCCCAGGGGTCTAACCTTTCTACCTGGCTGTTCAACCAATACCTGGAACGTCTTGCCCACCGCATCACTGCTCTCTGCTCCAACTTTCAGTGCTATGCGGATGACACTCAACTCATTTTCAGGCTCCCTTCCACCACCTCTTCTCCTTCTCTTATCTCTGACTGTCTGTCTGCTATTCAGGAGTGGTGTGCCGCCAATGATCTCTGCCTTATGCCATTAAGACCGAGATTCTCCTCATCGGCACACCTGCTCCCTCCTTTCCTGTCACTCCCTGACCAGCCTCTCTTGGCTCTCTTCCTGCTCCCCATTGTGAGGCTAAAATCCTCAGGGTCATCTTCGACGCCACACTTTCCTTCTCTCCTCACATCTCTGACGTCTCTAAGAAGTCACACTAACAGCTGCACCTCCTCAGAGGTATTCTACCTTTCCTCTCTTTCCCCCAGAAGCACATTGTCTCCAGAGCTCTGGTTCTCTCTAGGCTGGACTACTGCAACAGCCTCTTTCTAAATCTGCAAGCCTCTACTCTCCGCCCTCTGCAACTCATCCAAAACAGGACTGCGAGACTTGTCCTTGGCCTCAAGCCCAGGGATCATATCTCTCCAGGACTGAAATCTTTGCACTGGCTCCCAGTGGCAGTGGTGATTAAGTTCAAACCCCTTTGCAGTGTCCACAAGGCCTTCTGGAGCCTTGGGCCTCAATACATTCAACACTGTCTTCTGAAATATCTTCCTTCTTGAACTCTTCGCTCATCCTCCTCCAACTCCCTCAGGGTCAGTCACTTCTCCAAGCAACGAGTTGGTGGTTGATATCTTTCTTCTGCTGGGGCCTCCCTCTGGAACAGCCTCCCTGCCTCTCTGAAACTTATGGAGAACCATCTCTGGTTCCCGAAGCACCTCAAGACCTTCCTCTTTGCTTCTGCTTTCTCTCCTCCTCTCCCCAGCTGATCTCCTGGCTCAAACTGAAACTGTACTGGTTACCTGGCTACCCTCTGATCTCGGGCCCAGGTCCCCTCCCCACTAGTTGCACACCTGCACTGCCTCCATGGCAACCCTTTCATTTGGGGACTGTTTCTGTATCCCTACAGCCCACTATCAGCACTTGACACCGGATGTCTGCACTTACCCTTGCACTTGCCACCAGCTGGCCACACTTGTTATTTATTGTCTTATGTATTTTCCTGTAATCCTATGTACTGCACTACCCCCTCCCCCTTTGCAACTGCACTTTTCCTTTCCTCCCTCTCCTGCACTTGCGTGATCTCAATGTCACCTGGCCTAGCAAAATAGTTGTCTCTGTCTTCCCTCTGTTCCCCCTACCTTGCCTCGTCGCGCCTTGAAACACTTGTGTATATGCGCGTTATAAATGCCATATCATATCATATCATATAACACTATGTGGCAATTTAAGAAAACCTATGTGGGATCGTGGCTGGCTCAAGGGGAACATCTAAGTATACTTCTATAAGATTGACTCTGACAGGCATACTTCGCCGAACCCGGCACCAGACCAGGCTATTTAGCCCAACTTGGCACCCGGACTTGGGAGGACCAGCAATTAACTCTACTTAGAGTCCACCATTCTACTCTTATCTGCCTTGAAAAAGACTCAGGTCGAAACACGCGTCGGCTGTTTGTACTCACCTATGTTGACCAACTGGCATTGATTGCCACAATGATGTTTTTTGGTTTTGGTATACCAATATGAATAATAAAAAACCACATGCACCAAGAATTCTAAGACTGGACCTTGACTTATACCAAATAGGCTTAACTGCCAGAACCTGGGACAAACAAATCCAACCAGCGCTAATACGCAATCAAAGATTTGTCATTCCAAAAAAAAAAAATATTTCTATAAGAGCTGGTTCTGTGATTGGGTCTCCATAGTCGGATGGGCCACTCATGCCTTCCCTTCGTGCAAGTCATCTTCAACAGTAATTAAAAACACAACACCTCATTGGCTCTTAAACTATAAGGCTTTTCGTTATACGGCCTTCTACAATTAGTTGGCACGCGTGTACTCTTCTGGAACAATCGATGCTCCAGCAGCATGTAAGCTGGTACCCCAGGGGCTGGTGGGTGGACTTGACCTTATCTTCCCACCCAATTAGCCTGCCATCTCTCATCACTCATGCCGTCTGCCATTCACATTGTCTTTGAACCTTGGCCTTGCAGTAGCTTCCCGTCTCTGGGAATATATGGAAATGTGAGCATGTGCTATCTTCAGTCCGGTGCACCATGCTCTTCATCTATTCTCATCCTCAGCTCACGTAATCAGAGACCATGAATTTGCTCGTATTATAGCATTTATTCATCTTTAATAAAGAAACTTGGCACCCATGGTGTTCTCTCTTTGCAACTTTAACAAGTGATGCCTTGGCCTCTCATGTGTGCAGTTCTTCACATGCTGATAACCAATTTTTGGCTGCTTCCAGTCTTTGACATCAAGCCACACAGCCTCTCTGATCTTGCTACAAATTCAAGCCTATTCTTTGCTGCGACACACATAGCTTCCAATCTGTATTCCTTCATAGAGACTGACTTACTAAAATATGTAATTGAATGTCCAGAACTCTATATTCATATATGTTAGTGACACAGCCTGTAGTCTGTATACTACGTATAGCCAGCCTTATGAATACTTAGTCCACTTGTGTTACAGCGTCTGTAAAGTTATTGAACGGCTTGAATTTTCTTCAGTGTTCTTCACACTCGTGCAGTCTTCGGTCCGCACATGAAAGTCTTCTCAATTCTTTACATCACCATCAGATTCTATATCACTTATGCATTCTCTTTTCTGTTTATCCTTCTTAGTGCGTCATTCTCATTCCTCATGATGTCACCAGCTTCTCCTTGTCGCATCTTCACACTTCTTCTCTCAGAAAATCATCATCCTTTTGAGGATGCTTTCTTAATGGATACCTCATCTAAAAAGACTCTTCGCAGTATAGCTATCATTACTGGCGTTGTGCATGTCGCAATTTCCGGTTTGTAACATATAGGCAGAATAGGGGCGGATCTTCCTGTTGAGGCATTCGGCTGCTCCTCTACACTCCCCACTCTGGTCGATTCATCCCCACTCCTTCATCAGCTTCCAAATTTCAACATCCTTTCTTGAAAAAGCGCTTCTTCGAAGTCCAAATTTTCATTACTCCTTTGAAGGATCCTGCTGATTTTACATGTTCATCAATACTCCAGGTCATATGGCTGCATCGGCAATTTGAGTTGCAGTTAATACATTGTCCCACATATTTCCTGTGGTTTCTTGGATGCAGGAACTTTGTTCCCTCTGGTGCTAAAATACTGGTCTTCATATAGTCTCTGATTTCTTCATCTGTCAATTCCTTGAATTTGAACCGTGAATCAACCTTGATCATGACCTTCATTCGTACTGCTTTCTTTGTTGTCTTCTTGCACTGTGTAATTAACATCCTGATTACACAGAATCCAAACATCATCATCATGAGTGTGGCTACCAGGAGCTTGAAGATATTCGCCATCCATTGTGGAACCCATGAGAAGATAGACGCGAACCAGCTGTCATCTGCAATATCTTCTGTCTCATCATCCATCTTGTTATGTAACTTCCTCAGCAGCATTATGGCCTCCGCCAAGGTCCCATTCTCGTCATAATGAGAAGGTTTGAATGTGAAATATGATGGCCCGATTTTGGTGCAAACACCTCCATCCATTGCTGTGATCATATCCAGGACATGTTGGTTCTGGAGAGTCATCAGTCTTATGGCTCTCAATTCCTCCTTGATCGCATTAAATCGCTTTATAGTAGTGCTGATCGTCTGCAGAAGTTCCCATCTGGTAATCTGTAGTCATTTAGCATTGGCCATCGTCTGGATCCCAGGCAAAAAGATAGTCGTGAATATCGAGGCAGTCTTGCTGAACAGCCTGTGCTCATACGGAATAGAATCAAAAGTTTCTATCGATTTTGCTGAAAAGTAATTCTCTCTCCTTGTTCGGTTGAGGAACTCGACTGATCTCCTCCTCCTCAAATGGGCATCTGCCTTTGGAAATTCACCAATATTCAGGTCACTTTTCGGAATCACCAACGCTGGAGCATGGACAAGCAGTAAGGAGCATGTTCTTCCCCAATCCTTGGGCAACTTCATGTAGGCTCTAGGTCCACATGCCCAATATCGATCCATCAGAACTGCTGTTCCTGCTCCCATACCGGAAACATCAACTATAGTGTTGAAACCTATGTTATCTCCCACATGTCTTTTCCCTTTTCACTGAAAACACAATGTTGCATTCGTCAGTGGGATTTCAAACGTTGGTCCTGATTCATCTTCAACCCATGTCAACAGCTTGGCATGCTCAGCCCATGACCTTGTCATTCACCTTTTATACTTCTCGTACATATTCCTTATTTAAGAGATGATCTGCACAGGACATCAATCCTTCTTTCCATTCTTTTTTGGTCCTTACTTGTCCATAGACTAACCTCTGCGTTCTTTCCCAGCATCCATGCATCCAGGCCAGTTCATCTTTATCTGAACAGTCCATTCTCTTAATTTCTGCTATGACTACTTCATCCTGTCCTGCCCTAAGGCATGTGAGCATCTTGCTCTTCCATGCAGGCTCCTTTTTCATCTAAGTAGTCTTAATATAATAATTTTGGAATGGGAACGATCATTTCAATCTCCCTCGCAGGGTAGCCCAATGTCCTTGGAACTGTTCTCGGGTCATGCATGCAGCAAGGTGAAGAGACATCTGGCATCATACTTTGATATTTCTTTAGGAATTAAAGTTTGGGCAGTACTCATGGCATAAGGTGCAAGAGAACAGACGTATCAACCATACTTAGATGCTCTTTCACCCACATTTTTCATGTGTTGATACCACATGTTATTACCCAGATGTGCTGTACTGTCTAAATATGTGTTAATACCATTATCATCTTCCTCTATATTTCTCTTGCGTCTTCCCATCATAATGGTTGCAGCCCATGAAAACAACTCTAAAACAGCTCTGCTCGAGACCTAGGCTTGTCTAAAACGGGCAAGTCTGCACGAGTTCCTAGAGTAAGGAGAACCAAAGCAGTTTCCACGATTCCTGGACAAATAAAGTAAAAGGTGTGGACCAGAAGAAAAAGAAAAACAAAAATAGACACTGTACATGCATATATTATGCACAAGAATATTAATCCACACCATTTGTGTCACTCCATTATTTCTTGAGTTTGCTCATTTGTTGAAATCGTGCTTTTTTCAAGTTTATGCCTGTATACTACCTTTAAGGAAGGAAAAAACATTTTTAATCAGGCAATTCAGGTAAATCAGGTAACTGCAGTGTCTGTTCAATTATTGCCTGAAGCAGCCTCCTTATTGCAGGGCAATTTATAGGATCAGGAAAGACATATAGGGCAGAAACCCTCTTTTTTGGTAACAGGGGGGCTTCACTCTAGAGGGAAGAGACGAAATGGACGAAAGGGAAACAGAGTGCAGGCTACCCCTCCCTTCAACACACAGGTCGTGCTAGAAAACCTACAGGGGGCTAGGAGCTATTTGGACTAGCCGTATAGGATCACACGTGCAAAGTGAGAGAATACAGATAAAACAAGGTTTATTTTAAATTGAAAAACATAATAAAATCACAGAGGAGCATGTGAAGACCTTTGTCATTCACTATACAAAAACCATGCAAATTCAATACATAGTGTAGTAGCAAATACAGTGTTATTGTATGTACTGTAAAACATTAGCAGCATATTTCTACTGTCAACATATATTGTGTGTTTCTAGTTCGGATACAACTTCGCAACAAATTCTCTAAGTGACACAGTTTGTACAATGCTCTGAACTTTCCCCAGGACACAAAAAGGGGGCGTTGTTGTCAATGGACATGTAGAAATGGTCTAAAAATCAAGGATAAATATGTTTAAAAAGTGTGATCAGAACCTCTATTAGATAGAGTGGACAAAGAAACTGCAGGTTGAATACTACCTAGAGGTAATTGTGGGCATCTTGGGAAACTATTTTAGGTCAGCTGTCATGTGCAAAATTGAATGTTCTCAAAGGCTCTGGAGGTGGCTGCAGAGAATAGAGAATAGCTTGTGGTTAAGCTAAGTGGTCTTTCACCGGGATGTTGGTCCCCTATAGGTATGAGGATCAATTTTCAGTTTATAAAGATCTACATTTTAAAAGGTAGTAAGGAAAGAACGCAAAATTCAATTCTTAAACTTCATGGAGTCTTCAGGACGAAGCTGCACTCCTGCATAAAGGCCTCAGTCCTATTCGAAGTCCTAATAGGGACATTTGAAACAAAGTGAATCAGGGAGCTGCTCGTATATACTGAAAGAATGCAGGATGCATTTGCAACCGTGGGCCTCATTACGACCCTGACGGGCGTGGTATGAATGGGGCCGGTAAGGTACCGGCACCGTTCATACCGGGCCGCCACATTACAAGTTTGCTTGCGGGTGGCGCTATGCATGTCTGATCTGGCCAGACGTGCATACCGGCACCCATGAGCAGACCAGGATGCTAACAACGGACCCGTCATTAACGGGTCCGTTGTGAGCATCCACACCATTCCCATTGAGCCCATTGGGGGCTCAAATGGGAATGTGGACGTACCGGGTCCGGGTCCTGAAAATGGGAATTACCGGGCCCGCAAAAGTCAGAATGGCCCGGTAATTCCCTAATTCCTTTTTTTCGGGACCCGGACATGAGTTTGAAGTTAGCCATGCCGGTAATGACGGCATGGCTACCTCCAAACTCGTAATGAGGCCCAATGAGTGTGCTACAAGAGGCATGCATCGCGGAGCCGGTGAGGCAGTGAAGCATGCTAATCCGGTCAGAGTCAAACAAATGGAGCACTGTGCTTCCCAGTTGTACATGTTGAAGGAATCGACAGATGGCAGCAAGATGCCGGAGGGGCAAACTTGTCGAAAATAATAATAGTGTCAGTGCCTATACCATGAGACTAGGGAATAATCAGATGGCTCGTGTATCATGCGAGGACACAGAAATATCAAGTGTAACAAAAATAAGAGCTAGTAGAGTTATAAAAACAACTGAAGGTCGGGGGGTTACCTAGCAACTCAGCGACGCATGGGGATAGACGCTGAATCGATCGAGCTAGTTCGATCAAGCTACCAAGAGTCACTTGTGCTAGGGACTCTTTCACTTGTACTAGGGACTCTTAGAGGCATGCTGGTTGCGGAAAAATGAACGGCATGAACCGGCAGGCAAGTTATTAAAACATGAGAATACAGGAGAACGCTGAGTGCACGTACCCGTCACAGGCAAAATCAGAAATTGCACTTTTGGGCAGAGTAGAGAGGTATTTTCCATACTATTGCTAGTTCTTATACTATCAATATAATTTGAACTTAAAGTCAATAAATAGATACACTCAGGTTCAAAATGGAAAACTTGAAAGAAGTGATTCCTCTGTTGAGGGGGATTTCTTGTGCTCACTTCACACGCACACCTCCATGTCACAATTTGGTCTCCACATAGACGCTTCTTTTGTTTATCTATTCAAGGCAGGGTGTTCCAATTAAAAGTTCTTCCGTTCAGCCTCAAATCAGCCCTGCAGAGCTTTGTGAAGATCCTGTCTCTGTTGGTGGCATTGATACATACCAGGGGCATCATGTGTCATCATCTCCTCCTCAGTGATTGTCTGGTCCTTTGTTTCCCCCTGCACCACCAATCACCATGCTTAAAGCACTCAATAAATGTGGGCTGTTACCCTTTATTATCCAGCCAGACCAAGGCAAGGAAGACCACACACTTTTGTCTGATGTGGGGGACTCCTTCCATCTCTCACCTGGAACTCAGACCAAACCCTTACATTCCTCTGTGCCCGCAGCCCGCAGCCTACCCTGTGGTCTTGTTGAGGTGAAGGGATGCTTCCCTACCCTCCCAGTCTCCCCTGCCTCTCTAGGCCCTCCCTATCAATGGGACCAAACCTGAAGAGGTGCCAAATCTGATGCATACCTCGGCACCCACTCATGCGCATATGGAACAGCCCACATCTCCAACTGTTTGTGTGTTGCTTTCAGAGACCATAAAATGGCAGCAAACGCCGGGGCCTTGCATCTCTGGGGAAGCATGTCCCATCCTGCCACCTGACACCAATCTCAATGCGAGCCACATGGGGCTCCGGATTAATCTAAGCCCAGGGCCTAGGCAGAAATACTCTAGAAGGTTTGCTGGGTCTTTTATCAAAACTGATTTCTATTGCCATTGCTTCCTCATCATAATGCACCACTGCAGCTGTTTGTAATTCTGCATTGTTGGCAAAAATAAAGCTTTGACCTCTCCCGGCAGAAATGGGGCTCAGAAAAACTGAAACCTGTGTTGATTAAAATGTTTCACCAGGAAGCGATTTGAGCACTGGATGGGCAGACTTCTCAAACTGATCCAACTATTACAGCAAAGATATTAGCAAACCCACACAATATATTGCCACCATTATCTTCATCAGGTACACAGGACAACACCAGAGATACTTGTATGCCTTGGTTATTACCTTATTGTTTGTTATTTGGGCCTTTGATAACACAGGTGTTTAAGGGTTTAAGGCCAATAGCCATCTGACCCCTTTGTACAAACCCAATTAAAATCAAGAAAGTCAAATCTCAATTCAGTGGCCTTTTACCATATTCTAAATGATGATAATGCAGAAAGTTAAACTAGTGGCGAGTGGGCAGTAACCCCTGACCAGAGCAGTTGGACCCCCTAGTATTTCCATGTATAGTATTTATTATGAAGGTTTTATAGGTTACCACAGTATTTTTACTTAGGCGTGCCATTGTACTCTGCCTCTGGGCAAGCCACCTGATATGCATTAATTTCTTTGCCCCAATAGTGGATCGCTAAAAGAAAACCAATTGCGCAAATCCACTCTCCATGGTGTGGTACTTGGCAATGTGTGGTGCATTGAAAGGCCGCAAACAGAAGTTCCTTTTACATTACGATTTTAAACCCTGAAACAGAAATGGCTTGGCCTTTGTTTTCTTTCAAGTAAAATTGAAGAGCCATGTGGAAAAGGGGCCTACTTTTCATTACCAAAGTAAAAGCAGCATTTTAATTTACAAAAAAGGAAAAATCACATGAACAGCAGGATTTTAAACCCTGAAAAAAAAAACGCTTGGCCTTTGTTTTCTTTCAACTATAATTGACGAGCCATGTGGAAAAGGGGCCTACTTTTCATTACCAAAGGAAAAGCAGCATTTTAATTTACAAAAAAGGAAAAATCAATGATCCCTTTCACATGGAAAACAGGATTTTCAAACAGTGACACCAAAAATGGCTGCCACAGGTGTGTGCAAATAAAAGCAGTTTAAATGTGAAAATGTATCACTGCTAACATAAAAATGTCAGGGAAACGACATGATGTGCGGGTTGACATAAAACAGTATATATTAGGTTTCACATACACGACTCCAGTGACATTTGAAAGCCACTTTGTGTTCATAAAAAAATGTCAGCCCAAGACAAACCATTTTGCTGGCTGTGGGAAACTTCACAAGGAAATCTCCCACTCCCAGTTTGGATGTCACATATCCTATCTAATTACCAACTGCAATAAAGTGTCCTGCTAAAGGTGTTGAAATTGTGTGTTCTCCACACCTGCTGGCTCTTTAGGCATTGACTGCAAAAGAATTTCTCCTTGGCTGGAGCATGACCAATATGTGTGAAAATGGGGGCAGCAACTTTCAAGATCAAGCTTCCAACACAAATAGACAGGCATCAAAAAATCTCTGGGTGCAGGCTGACCCACAGAAAACAATTGGCCGCAAAGGCAGAAGGGCCATTTGTGCCACATGAAGATTAACAATTAGTTTAAAAGGACTATTATCATTTAGGCCTTTTTCGCAGCTTCATTAATCCGTACTGATTTCATGTATGTACAATTTTTAAATTAATTTCCAGGTGATTGTAGTGATTTAAAATTCATCAACCTGCGACTCATGGAATTGTAATGGCTATCTAAGGTGTGTTTCTGGCAGATTTGAACATGTTCCAAATATGAGAGTTGGTGAGTGTCATGATGCCTACTCCCGGGGAGCCAGTTCAGGCCCAGCGTCCCCGAAAGCAGACATCATGTCCCCAGGGAGGGACCCAGCAACCCCTTATAGGGGCTCTTTGGACATTGTCCTGGCGCCTTTGGCGCCAGGCTCATAGAAGGCATCAGTCCTGGCACCATAGGCGCCAGGCTCATTATGGGAGTGCTTGGATGGACTTACCTGATGCAGACCATGCATCCGGATCCAGACCTCCTTGAGGTCTGAAAGGGACTATTTTACCTATGGGACTATTTTACCACTCGGGCGTGGCTGAGGAAGAATACTTACCCGGAACTACTTTGGGGGCTATTTAAACCATGCCCAGAAAGCAGCTCACGCTTCGCGTTGTTCTGCATCTAGCACCTGGACGCTTACCGTGTCTGCTCCTGCATCCTGGCTCCAGCCACGCCCACCTGCAACCTGGAACACCTGAAAAGGAAGGAAAGGAGAGAAAGGTGAATAATTGAACTTTACCTACCTCCATCCAGAGTCCGGAACCTTCACTCCGACGATCCTGAGAAAAGACATTATTTTTAGAAGCGCATCGCTCGCTGCAGCGCCGCGTTCCACTCACCTTCACGAGGCGCCCTCGGGCTCTTCAGCGACCATTGGCACCATCCGTCGCCTTTCAGCGCCTAAGGAGAAAAAGAGACAAAACAAAGGTGAGCGAAGGAACAGATTGAGGAAGGACTGATTCTTCCACCTTAATACTTACCTGATTATTGTTGGGACAATCTTTCCACACCTTGGGTCGGCGCCGCTACTTTGGTACTGCCGTACCCCGGTCCCTAAGGGGAAAAAGAGACAAAAAACAAAGGTGAGCGAAGGAACAGATCGAGAAGGCCTGATTCTTCCACCTTAAGACTTACCTGATTATTGTTGGGACAATCTTTCCTCACCTCGGGTCGGCGCCGCTTCTTTGGCACTTCCGTACCTCAGCCCCTAAAGGGAAAAAGACACACGCATTAGTGGGTGAAAGCAAGACCGCTAAGGGAACCATCAATCAAAAAGACTCACCAGAATTTACCTTCGGCGAATCCATTCCTCTACGCAGATTCTTCATCCTGCATCTGAAATAGAGAAACGGACAACGGACAATTAAGGCTTGAACTTTTGCTACTGAATACTTACGGCCTCATAAAGTCAAGCGGAGTTGAATACTCACCTAACCCGAGATCCAGTGAAGTAACTGGAAATCAACGCGCCCCTGCATCGGAAGCAGGATGGAGAGCTCGTCCTTTCAGACTCTAAGGTGAGACTCTACGGGAATCGCGGAGGGGGTTTGAGGAGTGTGAGAGGGGGAAGGGGGGAATCCAACACATTATCCAACAGACAGTTAATCCCCTTTTCCATCTACAGAAGGATTCTTCTACGGGCCAGACAGGCGAGGTTTGAGGGTCCGGTCCAGTCCATCTTCCGAGTCCTGCACATCCCCTTAGAAGAGGTCACAGCAGTCCAGAACAGGTCGGCGCCTCCGTGGGAATCAGGTGAGCGTTACAGTGAGTGGGTGGAGAATAAAATTAGGGATATGGGTAATAACATACATATTCATAATTATTATGCTTTTTATGGAAATGGCAGAAACGTGCCACATGGCTGTGGTACATGGTACAGACTTGGTGGTCTAATTCTCCATGATTAGCTGAATCAGAAAATATATTTATTATGGCAGTTGCTATTAAAATTATGAAGTTGTGATACAAAACTAGCATTTGCCAAAAAAGTTGAAAGGATAACAAATGGCGATTACAAATGGGAATTGCCATATGTTGCTCCTGACCCCTAAAACAATCCTGACTTGAAGGCTGGGTTTGAAAGGAGAGAGAAGAGTAACTGTCCAATCCTATTTGCAGGAATTATTGCAGGTTACTTCCCCAAGATTGTAAATTGGTGGTGTCATTGCTGCTATGTAAAGGTTGCTGCACTAGGAGGAGCGGGCACAAAAGAGAACACAGACACACAGGCCCTCATTACGACCCAGGCGTTGGACCATGGTGCTAATAGCACCATGGTCCATGCCAGTAACTTACCGACTCCGCCATGACGGAATGGGGAATTACCGCCCCATTCCGAGGTTGGCGGGGCGGTAATTCCCCATGCCGCTATGGCCCTTCCCCATTCCCATTTTTGCCCCATAGGGCTCAATGGGAATGGGGAAGGCGCTAAGTACTTAGCACCAAGGTCCCTTTGCGGGTTGGTTTATTAATGCTTGCTAAAAGCAGGCGTTAAAGTGCCACCCGCAAAGGGACCTCGTAATCAGGCGTTAAGGGTTTAACGTCGCCGCCACCTTTTACGGTGCCGTTAAAGGATAGTTCCGGGACTTTTTTTTTATTGTCCCTACGGGTCGGCCATGTGTTTGTAAGCATAAAGCGGTAGATCGTAGGAAACTTTCCTATGGACCTTACCCGACTTTTCGCCCATTATCGCACTCGAAATCAGCCGCCATTTTGTGATAATCCTATCATTCCGCCGCATCGCCCTGGCTCACCTGCCTTTGCGGCACTAAATCAAATCCCCCGCCCCTGAAACAGACATTATCAAAACATTCATATTCCCCGCCTCTCTCCGTGACGTTACTGTGCTGCGTAGGCAAACGCGCCCAGGCGTCTTCTACGCGACTCCACACAGACCCCGGAAATCAACACAGATCAGCTCACAATACAGCGCACCACAATTCGGAATATGAAACTGTACTTTGAAATCAAACCGCAAGATTGTAAATGTGGTAAAGTACATTTATTTGACATCAAATGTTTAGAGAATATTCAGCGATTTGCATTTTTATTTGCTCATGTTCCAAAAAGTTCGTATTGAGGAACGCGATGGTCCTTTGCTGTACACAGGGTCTTAGAGCATCTCACAATACAGCGCCACAATTCGGAATGTGAAACCGTGGTTTAAAAGCAAACGGCAAGATTGTACATTTGGCAAAGTACGTTTATTGGACATCAAATGTTTAGAGAATATTCAGCGATTTGCATTTTTCTTTGCTCTCGATCCAAATTAGTTCGTCTTGAGGGAAGCGATGTTCGTGTGCAGTACACAGGGTGTTGTTTTACGATAAAAATAAGCTCTTCGGTCGCACTGATAATCGCATGGCTGTTCCAACAACGAGGCACTAGGCCACCACAACGGTAGGTATGTTGCATCTAACCGTTAGTACCGCGTAAGGGCATACTTGTACTTGGCGATCGTCCCATAAAATGGTCAGGGTGGTAACGTTGTTCACGCGGAGAAGCAACTGGCGGCTGTAGAAGCCGTCCGCCGGTGTCCGGTACTCGTGACACAGACAGTAGTGAACGATGTACCTAAAAACATAAAAAATGAAATTAGTCTCACCATCAGATCCTTATTAAAATCATAGCGAGGACAGCGCTACTGGGTGTACACAAGTGTTTAAAGGCGTGGCGAGGCAGGGAGGGGGGGGAGTGGATTACAAGGTAAGTAGCATAAAATAATAAATAAATAGGGCCAGCTGGTGGCAAGTGCAAGGTAAGTGCAGAACAAGTGCTGGGAAGGGGGGGCTGTAGGATACTGAGACAGTCCCCCAGTGCAGGGGTTGACAGGGAGGCAGTGCAGGTGGAGAGTGGAAGGGCCCAGGACCGAGGTCGCAGACAGTGGACCAGTTGTAGGAGGGGAGAGGGAGAGAGAAAGCAGAAGCAAAGAGGAAGGTTTTGAGGTGCTTCAGTAAAAGCAGATGTTTCTCCTCAAGTTAGTGCGCGGTAGAAAACAATATGCCACATAGAACGAACAAGTACAACTGAACCCGTCTTTAAAGCCACTGTATAGTAATGAAATTGCGGTATAAACTCATCAAAAGTTACTTACATTATATTTGCATTTTCCATTGTGTCTCTGTGTAGGGCAGACCCGAAACACCACTCCTTCTTTGCCGACGTTACTTCTTCTAATGAACGTGGCTCATCGTTTCGTTTCTGAAATTTTATTCATTATCTTTTTTTTTCAGGATGGTCCCGGCCTGTCAAGGTCAAATCACAATAGAACCTTATACTGGGTCGTGGGCCGTTCCGCCACCCGAGCAAAACATCAAAGCAGCTGACCTTCACTTTGAGCGAGCACACATTTCTAGTTAGCTGCAGTTAGTGTAAGGGCATCTTGTCTGCGTGCCTTTTTTTTTATTGTCCCTATGGGTCGGCCATGTGTTTGTAATACGGAAACATTCTATAATTTTTGTAAAAATGATTTATATTACTGTTTGGTTTAATTGCAATGGGCCTGCAACATGAGGAGACTCGAGAGAACAGACAATCAAATTACAATCATTTAAACCGTGATGTGTATTTCTCAATGAGCTCTGCTTTAGGTGGACATGGAACAGAGGCAATGTTGGGTGGCAATGCAGTTGTCCCCTGCATAGGTTCGTTCACCACTCCATGTATGTGCCTATCGAGGACATCTACGATAAGTCTCTCAATAAACTCATATTGCATATCCTCAAACACTGGTTTGATCACCCATTGTTTACTTCTTTTAGTGAAGGCCTTATTGTAGCGAAGCGTCCCTAAAGTTCCGGTCGTCCTACTTTGTTGACGGCCAACATTATGGTTATGTGCCAAGACCGCTAGAAGAGTCCGATTTATCATGCCTTCCATGCCAAAATGCAATCTTTTGGGCCTGTACTTTAGGCACATATTGTGGAACACCTCCAAATCTCCTGTGTGGCAGAATTCCGTGAGTCCCCTCAAATCTCTTGTTATAGTTTTATCAAATACAATCTTTTCAATGGCCTTGTGAGTGGGTGATGAAGGAATCAACCACTTCTTCTTCCGTGCCTCCTCTGTGGACAAATGGCCATGTTCACATTTGTGGAAATGCTCATTTGTCGACCATCGATGTACGTTGCTACAGTGCAACATTACTGACCGCCATTTTTCCAGTAGAATTTCCAACGACCCTTCACATGTTTTTGAGCTCCACCAAAGATGGTTGCTGATTGACTTGGACCACTGTGAAATACCTTGCATATCTTTTTTTTTTCCTGCAGCCGACAATTTTTTATTGATTGTTTTTGCAAGATGCCATACGTCAAATTGGTGATTTATATTTTTGTACTCTTCTCTCATTGTCTTGGCAATTGAAACGTGTCTGTCCGTGGCTATCAGGTCGATCACCATTCCCCGCGATTGTAGTTCTTGCAATGATGCTACAAAGCCAACTTTCTCCATGGCCACTGAGGATGTACTTTGTGACACCTGCACGACCACCGAACTCACAATTTTCTTACTTTCCATGTCCTGAAAGTGGTAGGTGCAGTACTTGGCTGAAAATCCTGGGCTGTCGCACTGTCCATCACCGGCTAGCCTGAACCGTTTGCCCGCGAATGTACTATCAATAGACATTTTTTCCATTCTCCAAGCTTCGCTAATGGCTGGAAATAGATAATCGGTTTGGTATTTGTAGAACTGAGTTTTCGCAATGAAATGGATTCCCACAAACTGAAAGAAAGACTCTAACTTTTTAAAACTTGAACCACTAAAAAGTGCAGCCGCTGCACAAAGTAGATTGCCTGCTGGCAGTTGCCCCAGCATGGGTTGTGCAGACCATGCGAACGGATGATATTGTGTACAGGTGGCATGTATTTTAAGGTTAGTGCCTCGAATTGCACGAGTCACATTAATCAATGGCTCCCCACATACTTCCCCACCAACCCAATGCCCACATTTCATCATCATAATAGTATCCATCAAACAGCTATCGAATACAATGAATTTGGCCTCTTTCCTTATACTGTCACTCTGCATCCCAGCTGGTTCGGCCTGTAACGTTGAGGACATGTCACTCGCATGAAAGGTACAATCTCTGATATCGTCTTCCGCTATGCTGAGTGATATTGATGGTGTTTCATTGTCGTCCACTTCATTCGCTTCCATTGCAACATCTGTTCCTTGTCCGGAGATGGGAGAAAAAAACAATGTCTTCAACTTTCGTGCGCTCTTATTTTTTGCGGGTGTGGATTCTGTGAATTGATCTCCGACTGCATCCAAACTACCAGGAGGACATTCACTATCAATGGCTGGTGGTGGTATAGCTCCGTTGTCAATCACTTCATATTCTTCCCATTGGCACGATGCATCTCCAGTCTCAAGTCCCTGCCAAAAGGTTTGACAAGCAACATCTCTCGTTCGCTTCACTGTCTGTGTAGATCTAGTTCTTACACCCACTCGCAACTAGAGGACAGATTAGAAAAGGGATGTTCAGTTTAAACACAACTTACAGTATTGAACTATTGACAGTGAAAGACAACATAATATAGTGAACAGGACACTAACCTTCTTTTGCTTTCTTTTCTTTGAAACTTTCTTGCCTCGAACTTCAACATCTGGACGCTGTTGCTCCGACTCGTGTGTGCATGTCTCCACTTCCTCTCGCGCTGCAACGACTATATTTTCATGATAAGCACATCCATCACTCACTGAGGCTCCATCGACTCCCTGAAACATAGAACTTTCATTAGTATGTATAATAATATTGAAAACACAAAATGTACTTGGGGACCAATACCCATACGTACATCTCAATAGCAAAACACGAATGAACGCATTGTGTAGAACATTCAAACGACAATAGTTCACGCATTGTTGATCTAGTTAGATTGAACTGTCAAGATCCATACCTCGGGCTCCGCATAGACTTCCATTGATGATATTATTGAAGATGACGCTTCAGCAACTCCCTGAAACACAGTAATTGCATTAGTATGGTTTTCTATTTTGTTTAAAAGAACATAAACTTTCTGCAGGCGTCAACGGCTCATCTAAATAGACCTGCACAAATGATCAATTGTCTAAAATAAATAATGGATATCTAAATATGATTCGATTTGCTCCATCGTTGGAAGTGTCACCACCCAGAGATCTGCATCAACTACTAGGGGTGATGTTCTTGTTGAAGAAGCTCCGTCAGCTCCCTGAAACATAGTACTTGCGTTAATAAAGAAGGAAGTATAGCGGATGTAATCACGTCATTTGATCTTGCATGATTGATCTGTCAGTATCCATACCTCGAAATGCATAAGAACATCAAGGGACGCTGTAACTGCGGTGCACACTTCTGCAAGCTGTTGCGCCGACCCGTAACTGCATGCTCCCCCTTCTTCTTGGACTAATGCTCCATCGACTCCCTGAAACATAGGACTTTCATTAGTAATGAACACAATATTGAAAAAAGAAGACACATAGGAGGGCGACGACAGAAGGACATACCAATGGCTAAAAACGAAAGAAACATTGTGTGTAACAATCACGCTACAAGAATGCAAGATCTGATGATCTCCATCGATGGAACTGTCCGGAAACGTACCTCGAGCATCTGAGTGACATCTACGGTTGTCGTCAATGCGTTGGACTCCTCAGCATCTCCCTGAAAGACAGTACTTGCATTATTTTGGATAACAATAATTATAACTGAAAACAAAGACTAGAGGACGAGTACTGTGGTGTACCATTAGGTAAAATAATTACACGATCAATTAAAACTATTGATTTACATGCCTAAAACAAGTCAGTGTCAGAATAGCTAAGTAAGATTACCCGATAGGCGCTTGAAGTGGCTGATGACTGCAATAACGACACGGATGGAGAATCTTCCGCCTTCATATTGAGTGGATACATAAATGGGGAAATTATTGTTAGCTAATGCTACACACTACCGCAAGGCCGAGAGACAAATACGTAAACTTGACTCACCAGTGGAGGGATGTGGACGAATAGAGTGGGAATAGCGGTTGAGAGCAATTTTCGCCTTGCTCGCGGTGTTTTCTTCTTTATTAGCAATGATGTGGAGTACATGTCTGGGCTAAAGTGCCTGCTGCAGATGCGGTATCGATCACCCCTCTTGTCCGCAAAGACTTCTAGGACTCTACTTTCTATCTCAGAGGCTGGATATCCGCAATATCGGACCCATTCTCTTATCTGATCTATTGTCTTAGGGAAAACATGCATTATAGTACCTTCAGATTTGTTATGAGTCTTCGAAGGGCAACCGCCAATGGAACAGGCAGGCATTATGGAAAGTTCTGAAAAGTAAAGATCAACAATTCTCTATGAATACCAATGTGTTAAAACATTAAATGACACATAAAAGGTTCAATGCAAGGTCCGTTTAGGTTCTTGGAACTATACACGTTATTCACATGCGGATAAGTATTTCAATAACTTTCAAAAAATAGAAAAAGTAATTTGACTAAACTCAGAACATGTGACTAGTTCCTTGCATGTACTGTCGTGAACGAAAAGAAAACATGGATGCAATTTGATGACTACTAGCAAATAGATATAAATTAAAAAATTGGACGCAAAATGATTATGGTACATGGACTTACCTTGACGAACAAACAGTTAGATGCAGGGATCAGAGTAGTTTCTTGTCGTAGAACAGGGAGCAGTTCACAGGTTGCAAACTGACGAGTTTGCTCAAAGTGGTCACGGAAGTTCACAGAGACGAAGAGCAGATAACCAGCACCTTCACGGGTTGACTAGCAAAGCGCAAAGAAGTTCTCATTAGAAATATGAAGTGGGTTATAAAGAATTCGAAACAGGGGTGTGTTTGTGAATGAATGACGTGTATATGTCGTGGCATTATGCGGATTGCAGGGGGGCGTCCTGCGTGAGGGGGGATGCTTGGCAGGAGACACGGGGTCTGGAGGTAGACATGGGAACAACAACCCATGCTCTATAGACCACTTTGAAGTGTACATGGTCTTTGGCACCTCTTGGCCTTTATCGCTCCCTGACAGCTCCACTTGCCAGCAGCGCAAGTACCCTGGTGCGAACTGCCTTTGATAGGGCGGGGGGGGGGTGGATCGGGGCGGTGGTCGTGCAGACAAGACACAGGAAGACTCGTGAATGGAGACACACTTATGTGGATTGCAGGGGGGCGTCCTGCGTGAGGGGGGATGCTTGGCAGGAGACACGGGGTCTGGAGGTAGACATGGGAACAACAACCCATGCTCTATAGACCACTTTGAAGTGTACATGGTCTTTGGCACCTCTTGGCCTTTATCGCTCCCTGACAGCTCCACTTGCCAGCAGGGCAAGTACCCTGGTGCGAACTGCCTTTGATAGGGCGGGGGTGGGTGGATCGGGGCGGTGGTCGTGCAGACAAGACACAGGAAGACTCGTGAATGGAGACACACTTATGTGGATTGCAGGGGGGCGTCCAGCGTGAGGGGGATGCTTGGCAGGAGACACGGGGTCTGGAGGTAGACATGGGAACAACAACCCATGCTCTATAGACCACTTTGAAGTGTACATGGTCTTTGGCACCTCTTGGCCTTTATCGCTCCCTGACAGCTCCACTTGCCAGCAGGGCAAGTACCCTGGTGCGAACTGCCTTTGATAGGGTGGGGGGGGGGGGTGGATCGGGGCGGTGGTCGTGCAGACAAGACACAGGAAGACTCGTGAATGGAGACACACTTATGTGGATTGCAGGGGGGCGTCCAGCGTGAGGGGGGATGCTTGGCAGGAGACACGGGGTCTGGAGGTAGACATGGGAACAACAACCCATGCTCTATAGACCACTTTGAAGTGTACATGGTCTTTGGCACCTCTTGGCCTTTATCGCTCCCTGACAGCTCCACTTGCCAGCAGCGCAAGTACCCTGGTGCGAACTGCCTTTGATAGGGCGGGGGGGGGGGTGGATCAGGGCGGTGGTCGTGCAGAGAAGACCCGTTTGCCGCAGGGCCTCACCAAGGAGAGGCCATCTAACTGAATGTAAGAGGATGGCTGCAGGATCTACTACACGGAAGGCAGGGGGGTGAGTTTATAAATACCTCACCCTCCCAGGAGAATATACACTAGATTCATTTAAAAAATCAAAACAACCATTGTTAAAATATATGTTGGGCTTTATTTTAGATTTTAGTTAAACATAAATAATAAACATTACACATTGTAAAGTTGAGGTTGCAGCACATCGAGGGAAAATCTGCGGTATTGTCCACTGTCACTGGGGAAATGTTGTCTAATGGCAAGTACCGCACAGGCAGGTATTACTCTCCGAACGCGGTGTCCGAGCCTCCCGTGAAGCCACCAAGTGAAGCAACGATAGGCCACCAGCCTGTACCACCTGTGAAAAAAAAAGATGCAAACTGTATTAAACTGACCAAACTTTCTTATCAATGTCGATTCAGGTAACACATGTCATTTTTCTTAGAAAAAAATTATATCTAGAAAATGCACTATATGGAACCAATTTACATGCGTTCGAATGATATGTAAATGTAATTTTATATGTGGGAGACGACCATGAAATAGTGGTGGCGTCACTGACATCACAAACAGAGTATACTTACTCGTTACTCGGATTACGCGGACGAACAGTGCCACGAAGTTCGTGCATAAGCACCATCATCATCCTCAACACTGTCCGTGAGAGGCAGGCTTCCCTGAACTCTGGCAGCTCGGTGATGCATTGCGGACTTTGCTCGCCTTCCTGCAGACTTTGCTCGCTTTCCGAAATGTAGGCCAAGCACCCGGAATTTTCACGGCAGCAGCAGTTCTCCTCCTCAGTTGGCATTAGCTCGCACCGATTGCACGTGCACCAGGTGGAGACGCCGTCCATGCGACATGGTCCAGGCTCTTCATCCGTTGACTGGTCCTCCCAACTGCCGTCCGAATCCCCATCGTTTTCGCGTGCTTGCCTTTCCAGTAGTTCCTCCTCGGTGTACTCGGGCTCGTACATATACGGCATTATTGTGGCCATTGTGCGGTAAAGATAGTAAAATAATTTACAGAGATGGTACAGGTGTTCACACGGGCTACAAGCGGCGAAGGTAGCTGACCAGAGCACTGAAACGAGTCACAGAATACTCAAAGTAACACAGAGAGAGGAATGGAATCGAAAATCTGCTGCTGTATGTTGTGAAACGGTCTGTTTATACTTATTGGGGAAAGAGGCGTCCTGCCATTTCCATGGCAACACGTCAATAGCTGAGGCGCAGCGATTGTTGACACGAGACGTGCTTGAAATGGGCAGTACGCGTCTGCTGATGTCAGGCTCAGGGGCGGGGGATTTGATTTAGTGCCGCAAAGGCAGGTGAGCCAGGGCGATGCGGCGGAATGATAGGATTATCACAAAATGGCGGCTGATTTCGAGTGCGATAATGGGCGAAAAGTCGGGTAAGGTCCATAGGAAAGTTTCCTACGATCTACCGATTTATGCTTACAAACACATGGCCGACCCGTAGGGACAATAAAAAAAAAGTCCCGGAACTATCCTTTAACACCTTAACGCCTGGGTTGTAATGAGGGCCACAGACAAGAGACAGACCATCAGGAAGACTGCTTAAACTTACCATCTGACAGCTGTAAGGAAACACCAGAGGAGATTGCTGAGAGTGCATCTGGGTGGTGCTGGCTATTTCTAGGAAGGCCTCAAAGCTGACTGGGTCCTATGGTAGAGAGCAGGAGTCCATCTTTGATAGTAGAGTGACGAGACCCCTGCCATATCTTTCCAGAGTGTCCTGAGATGCAGCTGGCTTTCCAGAACTTTAAGAAGTACTGAGCCTGGGAGACCAAAAGGTGAAGGAGTCTGCTTGCCTTGAATCCTTTCCCTTTATAGTGGGCCGGTGGAGGGTGGGGCCAAACTGTGTAGATCCTTAGCCTATTTAACTAAAAGTATTAATTTAATGAATTCCCCATTTGGCAGAACACAACGTGGTGAATTTTGTTAAAATTTGAAATGAACAAAGTTCACGTCCCAGTGTGCGCTGAAAACTATAGCCACTCATTTAATTAGGTAATATTTTTTGTCCTGCTAACCCTGGCGGAAGAGGGGTGTCTTTGTTCTTAAATCAGTCCATCCTTTTAATCCAACTTCCCCAACGCAGGCTTTTCATTGGAGAGGGGTCTGAAATCCATAATTCCCCAAATCATTCACATTTTTCTGTCTGACTTCCCCAACACAGACCAAGGTAGAGGGGTCTAAAAAACAAACTGCTAAATCACCCTGTGTTTATTTTAAACCAAAGGTGTGGGTGAAATCATAATTGCCATATGTATTTGTACCAATCTTGAAATCCGATTGCTAGCCTTTTAAGCCGGCAGGGAAATCAAAATCGCACAACACTACTTGATAATTCTTTCATTATTGATCACTGTCATTTGTGATTTATTTATGCTGAGATAAGTTGATTGTGTTGTGCCATAGATAAAGTGGTGTTTGACATTTCCGTGTTAATTTCTATTACTTTTATTTAAATAAATACCAAATACATACCAATATATTTCCTGTACACCGGCCTGGTTCATGGCTCATTGGAAGCCCAGGGGAGAGGGATCGAAGGGGCATGATATGTGTCTGAGATAGGGCTAAAGAACAGGAGGCTGTTAAACAGTTTGTTGCATAACCCCTTGAATGGGGAGCAAAGGAACTCCATGTGTTGAGGGTGGCTTCTCAATAAACCATTACAGAAAAAACCCCACTGCCCATGTGCGGAGGCTTAGCCATACTCAACCTGTCGCCTTACTTACTGTGCTGCAGTGTAGTTACTGAATGCCATCTTAAAGATAGTGGCATACTGTGTTCCAGTTCATGTGCAGTTGAACGCGAATCGTAACCAGGTAATTGCTAGTGTAGAGGCCAGTGCCCTCAACTCTGAAAAAGGGAAGAACCTTGGGAGATGGTTGGAAGTTTCCATCAGCACTCTACTTTTGTATATGTATTTTTGTATTGTCTTATATCTGCAGTGCATACTCAACTGCATACCTGTACTGGATATATACAGGAACAAAAAGGGCTATACCTCAGGTGAAGCCCGTCCTAAGGCAGAGAGCCCCCTCCAATGAGCTCTAATTATAGAAGACCACCCAGGAGTGGCAGTAACTGAAGACAGCCCTCACATTCTAACACGCATGACCTACAACACTAAAACACACAAATACTGTTTTGCAATGGAAGACTCGTTTTTCATAAACAATGGCGGCACACACGGCCAATGATCGATAGTGCTTGAAATCTGTGCTCATAATAACAATATGAAATATACATAATTAACGCGGATGACGGAACTTGCAGCTCCAGGGGCCGTTTGCTTTCCAGGCAAGTGTTCCAACCTTTGGCCCACCAATGCTTTGGCTGCTATGCCTGCCTGAGCACATACGAGGCTTCTTTAACAACACAAAGAATGAAAAAGAACATTTCAACGCTGTGACTGGAGCTGCATCTCAGCTTTCATATCCCTGCTACATTGCTTATTAAGCACTTAAGTTACTATTTAGCCAGTCCTTATATTGTACATATTTGAAAATATTATTATTAATAGGCAGAGTAAATAATATCCAGTAGAAAAGTTTTTAAAATAAAAGCTTTTCTTTCAACTACAGGTGGCCCATGCTTGCGAGATAGGGACGTCATTTAACCAAAATGCCAGACGTAGCGGAAGTGACATCACATGACCCTTGACCTCTGATGACATGACATTAAGTGATTTAATTTGACCCCACCCTGAAGTGACATCACAGGAAGCGATGGAACACAACCTTGTACCCCTTGACAAAACAGGAAGTGGCATCACATGGCATTGTTCCTATTTACAGTACGAAAAATACAGTTACAATATCACTGTAATGTGATATACATTTCATACAAGAATGGATCACCATATGTATCTTAATATCCGTGTATATGGGTCCATATTACCAAATTACTGTGAATGCAAGCAGACGTCCAACGTCAAATGATAATGATGTGTTATTACCTGGCACTTATGTTTAAGCTGTTTATATCGAACAAATATGCATACAATATCACCCAACCTGCTTGGTACTGATTTATCAACCTCAGCAGGATGAAAGGCTGAGTTGGCCTTGCCGGGATTCGAACCTGCAACTCACACACACATCGCAGCAGCGAGCGCTCAACCCCCTGAGCGATCTTACCAGCTAGAGCTATCTTACCGGCTATAGTAAATTAAGCAATTACATGTCTGAATGTTCTCAAAGTCAGAAAGCAAATGACACTCTGTAGTGGATACCATTAAAATGGCAACTGAGATTTAACAGCAGGCCAGTTCATCTGCAGGTCTGGTCCAAAGCTGGCCACATGTCAGTCTTCAGAGGTTGGCAAAATACATACCAGGGAGGGCTCATAACTGTGTATTAAAGAATTTAGAACAGCACAGAGAGAGCAGCGCATTCATACGGCTTCCTATACTCTGGGCACTCTTTGCCTCATGCATGCAAACAAACATCCTGAACAGCATGCCATGGAGATAGAAACGATAGACACATTAAAACACATTACAACAAAGCATTAATTGTGACACAATTATATCAATTGCCACTTTATGTGCCATGGTACACATTTCTACACTATACACCAGCTTTTAGGCACAAGGATTTTGTCAAGTGACCGAGGACCCAGAGATGGAATGTCTTGTGATGATCGTAACAGAGATAACGGCAGAAAAAAACATGCTATAACTGCAACTTGCGAAAGGCAAAATACATAGTCTGAAGTAGATGCTTATTCTACTCTAAATGCTTTTTGGAAGTTTTTGTTTGCATTGTGAATTTGAGGTGTTTAAGAACAGACTAAATCAGTGATTTGCTCCACCCCTCTGATGTGCCTGAAATAAATCTTTAATGAGTCTAGCCATTGTTGCATAGAATTCCAGAAAGACACATTTTTGGTTATTCCTATTCTTTCTTATTTAGGGTCACTGCTCAAAGTGTTACACTTGTGGAACCCCCTGCTTTTTTTTAAAACAGGCCTGAACAAGAAAGCCAGCCACTCCAGAAACAAAGAGCAATATGGCACTGGCCACAGCCCAGGAGCTTCAATTAAAAAATATAAAAACAATTAGGGGTACCAAGGGAGACCACAGGTGTAGCAAGGGAGACCTGAGACCTGAGGGGTCACGGGTGTGACCCCTGGCGACACCTGGCAGCCCCCAAATGACATCCCTTTTGCGAGATGCAGTCAGTCTGTATGGAGCTCGGGGGTTCACTTGATCTCAGTAGAGCCTTTCCAGAGCAGCTTATGCCCCTCCTGACTTTACTCTAATGTTTTCAATTGAAGTGAATCAAGACAAGCCCCAGAATGCAACTGATGGAGAAATGAAAACCCTGTCTTGGGAAATGCTGCGATGATTATCGAAGCCATCAGACTGCTTTTATATATTTCACAGTGTGGAGAAGAGGATAGATGAGCAGTGACTAGCCACCCTCCAACCACTGCAGCTGCGGGATGGTTTTGGAGGAATGGGCGGAGGGGGGGGGGTACATTTGAACGTGCAACTGCAGGGATAGTGTTGAAAGGACACTGTTGAAAGGAGATGAAGATATGGGCATCATCAAGACAACAAATGAAATAAGGAGAAGCAAAGAACCTTTGATGTTTATTCTTTTACACTTGTTTAACAAACATTGGCAATGCAAACTGGTTGGGCTTTTGTGTAGGCATGGGAAAGGCACTTGCAAGGCACAGCCATATTGGAATTATCTGGCCATTGATAGTAGCAGGCGCAAAATGGTACAAGTACCTGGGCATCTAATTGCAGTGCCTGAAAGATGCCAAAATACATAAGCCAAAACTGTTGGCTTTGCCAAAGCTTGATTTTTTACGGCACTTCAATGAAGGACACGCAAAGTGCTTATAAACTGAGCGTCTGAAGGCAGACATGGTTAAAAAGTTTTCATGACACCATTAACGACTCCAATTAAGTTATTAACTCTCAGGCGACTGCTTTGAAAAAGCACCTGCAGGCACTTCAAGTGCAAAGTTTGAAGGTAAGGCTTGAATAAAACAAGGTCAAAGAGGGTCCGCAACTGGGTTGGAACGGTCATGGGGATTAGCAAGGCTATGGGTAGTCAAGGGGTGGGCAAATAACCAAACAACACATAAAAGCTGTGTGTCACTCCTCATGGTTTATAGTGACTTTTCCGAATGCCATATTTTCGAAATGCCGTTTTGTCGGCGCAAAATTGCCGGAATTTTTTTTTCGATTTTATTTAAAAATTATTTTATTTTTGAAATGGGGATTCCCCCAACCCCCTGTTTTTTTTATTGACACTTTTTTTTACTTATGAAACACAAAAAAAATATAAAATAAAAAATAATAAATTCGAAAAAAAAAAAAACGTCAAATTGTCTTCGACAAAATGGTATTTCGAAAATATGTTTTCGAAAATATAACCGGATACCACTCCGGTTTATAGTGACTTTTTCGAATGCCATATTTTCGAAATGCCAAATCCGGTTATATTTTTGAAAACATATTTATGGGAAGCTGAGAGGAAGGTGTGGCTGCAGCCGCAAGGGCCGCCGTAGCGGAAATAAGGAAAGTGGGGATGAGGGGGTAAGTAAAGAAAAAAAACGTGGCCTGAGGGTGGGGGGAAGATGGCGGCGGGGGGAGCTGGCCATCAGCCGGTTTGGAACGCAGACTTACACCAGCGGTTTAAGCCTGCGTTCCTAGACCACCTGATTGGCTGGCTTCCCCGCCCAGGGCGCTAATGCCCTATCTGTACTCTCATGCAATAGTTTTGGTGTAAAAGTGGGGCAAGTGCCACCTAACAGCCCTAACTAATGAGCGTGTGTGAAAACCTTTTTTGTGAATCCTATCAATTCCTAGAAGTCCGCTGTAGAAACAGACCAACTACCCTGAACCGCACCATTGATACGCAAAAGGGATTACCGCTTTGGATGTACTGAGGGTAAATTCTTAAGACCAATGTAAGCAAACAGTGGCCACAGTAAGGGAGGATGGTAAATTGAGACTTGGGAAGGATTGACAGTAGTAGCCCAATTACCAAATCTAACACCCCCAACGCCTGAGCGATGAGAAAACAGTGAAGGGATTAAATACCAGTATATATACGATTAACATTAGTAAAATGAGCTAAATCGCGATGGCTGCAGACTCTCAAGGTGGGTAAAAACCACTGAACAGGTTATCCTGCCATGTTATTTCTACAGAGGGGCACCTCCTACCTTTTCTGTATTTTTTCAAGGAACTTGGGGTTGATCACCCTAAGTTACCTGGGGGAACCCATACATGGACCCCTTGCTCACTGTGCTCAGAGAGGTACAAATCCACCTCACTGATGAGGGCCAACAAGGCTGAAACACGTGTCTGGGGTTGCTGTTGGTACTCGTGTTCAAAGAAGCTTTGCCTGCCATTTTGGTGCTGGACTGCCCTTGTGGGCGGGACAAAGACTGATATGCAAATTGTTATTCCTCCTTTGTGAAAACTACAGTGAGCAAAAAGCGATGGCGGAAGACCCGCAAAGTGGGTAAAAACCACTGAACAGGTTATCATGCCATGTTGTTTCTAGAGAGGGGCGCCTTCTACCTATTTTGTATTTTTTCAAGGAACTTGGAGTTGGTCTTCCTACGTTACCTGGGGGAACCCGGGTGTGGACCCCTTGCTCACTGTGCTCAGAGAGGCACAGCTCACCCTCACTGATGAGGCCCAACAAAGCTGAAACACGTGTCTGGGGTTGCTGTTGGTACTCCTGTTCAAAGGAGGTTTGCCTGGCATTTCGTTGCTAGACTGCCCTTGTGGGTGGGACAAAGACTGGTATGCAAATGGATATTTTCCTCCTTTGTGAAAAGAACAGTGAGCAAAAAGCGATGGCTGCAGACTCTCAAAGTGGGTAAAAACCACTGAACAGGTTACCATGCCATGTTCTTTCTAGAGAGGGGACCCTCTACCTTTTTTGTATTATACGATACACATTACTACTCCCGTAGGGTGTGTTCGGCTTACACCCACTGGTCACTATAACTCCTTATCCAAGTGCGATCCAGGCAGAAAGAACATGTCTTCGGCACAATAAGTGAAATAGTTGATATACTTAGGCAACACGCATGCAACCAACACACCACCCCAAACGTCCCTTATGCAGAAGACGTGGGGCTCATGGCTGGCACCCCCAGATTATTGCAAAAATATATTGATCATGATGCCCTTTATATGGGGATGCTCAACAGAAGGGAACATTCAATACAATTCTGTTTGATCTATGTTGGGCCAAGCCTAAAATTAATATGTCTACGTGCATAGGGGTGGTACACTTAGAACGGGCGAATATCTTGGGGTTATAATAGTCCAGAACTGCAGGAGGACCATGCATATTAATAACCAAACAACTTAAACTGGTGAGTTGAGTTGGGCCTTTATACCGTTTGCCATTCAGCTGGACACCGACCCATGGATGCCATGAAGGAAATATTTAATTCATATCCATGGCCTACTGAGCAGGGACCTGGGACATATTTGAATGTCCCCCAAATAAAAAAAAAACAATAGAATGCATCTTTATGATCTATATAACACAGCACTCACCACGCTTGGCGTCCATCTCAAAGGAACAGCTTGGGTCGCGTATGGGGAAGCTACAGTCAGATCACGGCTTCAGTGTCTGAGGGTGTCAATTTGGTCAACCTAGCAAATTCATCTTGCAAGGATAGTTATCCATTGTATTCTGGAAAGTGACCAAGCCAATAAGATTGTGTGACTTCCTCATATTAAAAAGCACAAAACAAACCTTGTCTCCATGTTTAGTCCAGTTTTAAAATTATGAAATCTTTTTTTGTTTCCTATTATGGTGGCCCCCATACAGACCTCCCACCCCTCCACACCCTATACCCCTCCACATATAGGTATCTAGTTTTCCCCCATGAGAAACCTATCAGAAATGAAGTTACCACTTCGTAATGTATGGGGTTGAAACCATGGTATACATATTATTTTAGCTCTTGAAAACGTTCAATACTAATTATACCTTGCTGAACAACAAGAGTTTGGAAGAGATGTGATCAAATGTATGAATTGCAAACTGGGCTCAAATTCCCACCCAACCACTTAAACTAGTTGTGCGATCCTGGGGCAACCATCTATGCTCACTCTTATTTGCCAACATTGTGATTGCCTGGAAGTGATTTAGTTCATGGTTAGTGTTGCTTCATGCAAAATCGTATATACGGCCATGCCAATATATAGAATGTGCATATTTGTTTGTTAAGCTTCTATTGCCAATGCAACAATATTTAATATTGAAATGACCCTCTACCTTGTTATGCATGTTCATCCATTTTACTGACGTCACTTGCTGGGATTCCATCTCTTGAAGTTCTACTTCAAGTGATGCCATCAAGTATCAAGGTCATTAATGCCACTCAAAGATGTAGAGTTCTATGATGGCACTTCCGCTGATGTCACAACATACGCAAATTAGAGACCTACACATCTTTTGCTGAACATGTCCTTGCACATTCCAAGACACCAGTTACTGAGGTGTGCCCACTTTGTATTTTTACTGTGCAGTTAGTTTAACAATAACACCATAGCACATTACAAATGAGTTTATTACACATTCAAAATGATCACATACATTATCATAACATCAAAAATAAAGGCATTTTTAAAATTAAAAGCAGGTTCATATAATCAGTAAAAATTTTGCATAAACTATTATCTAATACATATAACAATACCTATGTTTTAACAAGCAGTTTTTTCCCCAACTAACAGTGTCGAGGGCACCTGCATAGTCTACAAAGCAGATGTAAAGCTCCTGGTCTTGGGCAGTAAAGTAGCTCTAATGAGAAACATGAGAGTCCATATATCATGCAAGGTGCTATAACCTTTTCTTAAACCCCTCTGCTGTGGCTTTAATAGGTCTTTAGCTCTTGCCCAATCATATAGAATATTTAGAATACATGTCGCAAATATCTTAGACATCATATCACATAGCACTAACAAGCGGTAATTACCTGGATGACTCCTAGGTCCCTTCATATAAATATATATATATATATATATGTACTAAAACCAAGCCTTTAACACCTAATTGGCAACACTGTCTGGACCCACTGCCCTAGATGGTTTAAGTTTAGTAATAATATCATAGATGTTCTGCATCCGAAAATAGGAACACAGGTCTTCCTCCTGAAGAAAATGAGGGGGAGTATTCATGTCCTTTACAGTATTACCATCCATACAATTCCCTTTATAATAAAGGGCAGTGGCATCATCTTTCCACCTTTTCTCAACTATGGGGGTTATCTGAGTCATATCTCTAGCCAGCATATGTTTACGGGCATAATGCCAGAATGTATGGCTGTCCTTTCTTTTGATTCTGACAGGTAATGACACCTCAATTATCTTATGTGAAAATATGTTATTCTGGTAACCAAAGCGGACAGCAGATACTATGGACGTCAGGAGCACTATTGTAGAACATCCTTTACATTTCAGGTACTCAGGTGACGTGTAGTCCAATTTAAAATCACATTCATTCTGTATCAGGGACACCTTCATTGATATAGAAAAACATTATACTTGAGACATAGCATCACTCTTGGCGATGATCGAGAGGCAGTAACCCTGCCAATTTGGGACTTGTCATATGAATATCAAGTTCACAGAGCACTCCTAATCTAAACAACTATCACTACCAAATTCACAGGGCACGCCGGATGCTGAAATATATATATATATATATATATATATATACATATATATACGACTTGACCAC
This sequence comes from Ambystoma mexicanum, assembly GCF_040938575.1. Lineage (NCBI taxonomy): Eukaryota > Metazoa > Chordata > Amphibia > Caudata > Ambystomatidae > Ambystoma > Ambystoma mexicanum. The sequence continues at coordinate 910,099,222 of NC_090933.1, read as the reverse complement.
ATTATGGATGATGTTACTCAGGAATAACACAGATTTAATCCATGTAGAGCTTTAGATTTGGCAGTTTTTGTTGGGAAACCAAGCCACTGGATAAGGAATGTTCACTGGGCTTAAAATTGACAGAATTAACTACATTTAAATAAAAACAACCAAAATGTGACCGGCCTTAAAATGCTTAAACTTATTTCAGGATCCACCTAGAATCTAAAACCCAAATTTAGCAACTAGAAGGAAAACCACACGATAGCTCACTAGGTAAGAGATACTGTGGGGGTAATTTGGATTTATGACAATTTTGAGTGAACTGACACACCAATGGAGGAACTAATATACTAATTTCTGCTTTCCTTCCCTCCCACCTTTCTCAAACTGATAGTAATGGCATATCAACAATCGAGTATGTGCTGAGATATAACTGTATGATACACTAACAATTGTGAATGTATTAGACATCTACGAAGAAAAAGGAAAGAAAATGTAGACATGTGATAAGAGACAGTTGTATTGAATGTTAGCCTCAATACCTTTCAAAGTAGGAAGGGGTATCTGAATTCAAACTGAACAAATTTGACGTACTCCGAAGCCACAAGTGGGTAACTGTTAAGTAAAAATGTATGAGCCTTGAGAAAGCGCAGGCAAGGGCGAAACAATATCATGTGCCTCCAACTAGGAGAATGTTGGCACCATGTACAATTTGAAACCAAGATGTTAATAAAATCTGATTAGGAGTTTAGTCATTTCTTTTTTAATTTAATAGAATTCCAGGATCATGATTTAGACCTATTAATCTTTTAATAACATTTCACTACTCGACTGACTATTGACTATCAGCCATCACTAGGACCTGCTGCCAGGCAACACAATAAAAAAAACAACCACTAATGAATTCATGGAAGGCGCACTGCCCTATACTCATTACTCCAAATCGTCGGTAACCCACACAATGTTTCTCATTTTCCACCTATTTCTGAGGCTACAAGAATCATCACCAGAAATGTTGTTATACAGGTTATGAAGCAGCTTTTCATTATATTTCTCATTAGTACCCAGCACGTGCTGTGCACCGGGAATACAACGTGTACGTTAGTGCGTGCCAGGTACTCTGTTCCCGGCGAGGGGCGTGGCAGCCATTATCCAATGAGGAGGCTCGAAACGGGGCAATCCCCGCTCCGAGCCTCCCCATGGCTGGAGGCTGCCGTTGTCCCCTGCCGGGGACTCAGGTAAGTTTTTATTTTCCTACACCCCCTCCCCTGCAAACTATCCCCTCTCCACCCTCCCAACCCCACTTACCTTCTTTTTTCTTCTTTTCTTGGGAGCGAACATGGTGGAAACACTTCTGTTACCAGTGCGTTCCCTCCCGATGGTCGCCATGGAAAGGGAAACGGACTACATTTTCCCTTTCCCGGCGGGCATTTTTGTTAAAAAAAATTTCTGTTTTGAAACGCGGCAGCATTTTGTAACAGAAAAATATGCCATTAGTACCCCAGTCTAACGGGCCGGGATACTAATGGCTATAAGACCCTCAGCGGCGGTCCAATACCGCCCACGGTAATGCGTCCGGGGCTTCGTTGAGGCCCTCGCTACGCTCGCCCCTGTAACTACGGACATTACCTGGGGCGGTATTGGCCCACCGCCACGGGTTTTATTGCCACAATATTGGGTGTATTCCAGAACAACCGATTCCCTTGTACATTGTAAACCATATTTGTCTTCACAAGTTCTCTTTCTGGCTTCACTTCTAATTCCAAGATAGATCTCTGGACTGTATGCTCACTTAGCTCATTAAAATGAATGGAGAAACCCTTACCACAAACCTCTAACTGCCGTGTAACAAACATATAATCTATTTAAGATTTAAAAGAACCCCTACTCTAAGTAAAAACACACCGAACATCCTTGGTGTCATTAAGTTTAAAAAAAGCCATCCCAAAGCCCTTGGACAACATGTTCCATGCCAAGCAATTTTGCGTCTTACCGCCAAACCTGTCATTATAATGACTGGGGAGCTGTGATTCATATTGAAATCTCCCATTACCATCATTTGCAACCTAGAACCTTCCCTACTCCAACTTACTAATATAGCATCCACATATTTCAAAATTATCGAAACTTGATCACCCAAGGGAGGAACATATATATTCATAAGATATTAAAGAGTGAATCAAAATAACCTGAGCTTAATATAGGGATGAGATATTTCCAGCATATGTTCTATAAGCGAATACATAGATTTAGCCCCCATTATCAAACCCCCCAATGCTCTGCTAATATCTCTCTTAAAAGCAGGTTTTTTGCAGCCCCCTAAAACCTCCTATCTTTTTCATATTCGTTAACCAGGTCTCCTGGAGCACAAACAGGTCTGGTACCAGCAAAACCTTGAAACCCCGATTATTATTTTAAAAGGAATGAAATCCTCTTGTGTTCCAGGAGCTAATAGCAAACGGAGATATCTTTCGTTTTACCGTCGATGCATTATCAGCAAGAATTCAATCCTGATCACCCATAGCAGACAGAGTCAGGGGTCTCTCTGAGCCATGCGGCGGTTCGTTACATTTCCCCCAAAACGGCTTCAATATTGAAATAAATCGTTCCTCCAGTTCTTTAGACCCACCCTCCTTGCTATCAGGGGCGACACATTTTACACCTCACAGAGAACTAAGGCCATATACGCCTCCATTTGAAAACCCAATTTCAACATGAGCGCCTGGAAACTGACGCTGGGCGGCATCGGTGCGCAGTATAAGTTAACATAACATAACATAACATAGACTGAGAATAAGTTAATGCATATCCAGCTATTACTGGTGAAATAAAATAAAACTTTGCCCAGTTTGCAGAATCCAGCGAACAATGTATTTCAACCAGTTCAATATCTTTTGTGGAATTATTCCTCATTCCGGAAAACAATGCAAGGGTTTTAACACATTCTGCCTAAATATGGACTTGCATTGGTTGCAAACAGGCCCATAATCGTAAGAATAAAACTCTGAGTATTTTCTTTTTTTGGCTATGACCATTTCTGCTCTCCAATGTATTTATTACTCGTGCTATTCAAAACACGGACATCAAGATTTCTTTTTCAAGCAGAATTCATCTCCTCTGCATTATCCCTTGAATGCCCAGTGTGATGTGAAGGCATTGTATCAGGCATTCACAACCTACCCCCACTTGCTACACTGGTTTCCATGTGTTTTTCCTTGACTTGTCTTATCACTTCAAGAGTCAGTCAAGACAGGTACTGAGTCACACAACCTGGTCTGTACCGATTTCAATGCTCTACCATCGTTAGATGTAACTTCCAAGGGGCCCATATCAACTTCGCCAAAAAAGCAACTGCTTTTTAGAGACAAGGAGGCTTCAAGTGTCTCATTCAATCAATTGAGAGTCTTTTAACCAGTGATGCAGGGGACCAGTAGTCATCGACCGCTCGATATTTTACATATTTTTCTTCCATTTTGAACCCTGCAGTAATTCAAATGTATTATCAGTAGAGAGGCACGCAATATCTGCAGGCACTGCCAATCCTGACATATGTTTCCTTCTTGACTTATTTGCATTACTTGTTCTATGGCACTTTGCACACACCTTGTTTATTGATATTATTGTTATGATATGATTGTTTATTTATAACGTGCTTAATACCCAGAAGTTCTTAAGTGCGGACCGGGATGGAACCTGTGTTGCTCCATGTTGTCTTGCTTCCAAGGCGAGCACGTTGTCCCTCGGCTATCCTACCAAGACGTACGATATTATAGTAGACTTAATAGGGTTTTAAATGTTTAATGTAATGTTATGGTGCAGGGAATGTACTTTCCTGGCACATGGACAGTGGATATATGTGTAATAAAGTGAGTTCCCTAAATGGGGAACTCCCATCTCCTGCACACTGTCTTGGGCTAATCGTCAAAATGCTTTCACATTCATGTTTAAATGAACTATAGTAGTCTTAAATGGTAAACATACGACATTTTCGGAAGTAATCTTCACTTATTGAAGTGCAATTAGTATTGTCACTAATTTCTTGATACAGGTTTATACATAAGTGATTTTTAATAAAGTAATTCAAAATAACAAATCACCAATGGGGGGGGGTTGGCCCAACGCGTTTCGAGAGGTTCTCTCTTCATCAGGGGAATTCTTTTTACAATTCAGAAAATGATAATGATTTCAAAAAGTGACAATTTTTGAATAAATAATGTATACAATTGACATATCCAATACAATGCAAATCATATTACGGCTGATACCTCTAATGTCTCTGAAATCCTCTGGTGTTTATATTGTTTGTATCCTTTACCCCAAATACTAATACTTTTCACTTCCTTGCTGATCAGCGCATAATCCTAATTAATTAGGATAATAATAGGTGGTCTGATCATTTTGTATAACACATATTGCATATACAATCTCACCTGCCTTGTCTGTGCGAATGGCCTCTTAATTCTCTATATTGTCCACCTGTTTCTCATGATCTCCTGTGGAGAAAGGGATTTCTAAATGTGTGAAACACATGATCACCAACAATGCCTATTACATATGCTACAGGCCTAGTGACTAAAGGAAGGAATATCCATTTGCAACTGCGGCCACTTTTTCATTGGTGCCTGAGACAGTTTTATGCTCCAGTCCGACCATCTTCCCATTTCCTCCAATCTAAAGAAAATTAAAACGTTTCATGCTGGGCTCTCGCACCCACCCCCTGGTCCCCGATAATGCTGGAGGGGGGTGCGCCCCACAGTTTGAAGACCTCTAGTTTAAGGAGACTTTCATGTCCAATGCCAGACACAGTAGTGTCCTTTCCTCCAGTATGACTGTTCCAGTCACGGAGGACGCATTGTGTTCAGCCGTCCCGGTCTCCTACTAACTTCCACCAGGAAAACTGTTGCTGTGGTGTTTTTAACGCTGTCCCGAGCCCGCTTCAACTGCTCCGCAGGCTGCGCTCGTTTGCTGGTGACTGTTTGTTCAACAGACCTGGCCACAACGATAAACTTGTGGTAAGCGTGCTGCTGCGCTCTTCGTTCCACTGCAACGTTTCGTCCTTGCTTGATTTCTTTGGTCTTGTTGCATACGTTGGAGTCCCGGCCACTGGATGACGTAAGAACTTGGCAGTAACTCAAGCTCTTATCTAAAGGCCATAGAGACTGATTGGGAGAGAAGTTAATATAAAAGTAAATTGGGGAGTTTTGAGATAACTCACTGATACCCTGCCCTGTAGAGGAGCTGTTAGTCATTTTTTTCTCCCCAGATAGGCACTATTTTCGATCTTATCATCACATGCCGCATAGTAGTAGACACTAGCAGGGGGCTTAAATAAATGGTCTGATATTTGTGACCTCAGTAGATTTGATGCTATCAATAATGCCTGTCACTAGGGCAAATACCTTCAAATCGTTACCCAGCCCACCTCTTCCACTTTAGGGGTGAGAAATTAACTTTTACAAGGTGTAAACATCCCCCCTTTTGAATCCCCAGTCTCCTATGGGAGTAGAAGCTAACTGTCTGAAGTCTTGGCATTAAGCGTCCGGCGGAGACCGCTACTTCAGGACAAATCGCCTCATCCCACTACCAAAGCCTATGATAAGTTAGATCTATGTTTAGCTAGGAGCACTGTTTACACCTGTAGGAGGTTGGCGGTTGAAGTAATTATTTCCATTCAGGCCGATCATGTATGTGCCATCAGGGTAACATCAGTGGGAAATAGAACCGGTAGACCTGAAAGTTTTGTGCCCGTCCTGGTTTTAGAAATGCAGACCCCCTAAAAAAAAAATGGGGGATGTGATCTCCGAAGTTCTAGAGCAGTGCATGTTGGGGATGAAGGGGATGGATGATGATCCACTAAGGGAGATGGCAACATATCAAGGAGCGCATCATATGGGATCTTGATGCATGTACAAACCTGGCAGAATTCTGTGCCTGGGTTGATTCTCTGGACACAAGAACTCCCATGGTACATTCTTTGAGTATGGATAAGTCCTATCAAACCGATCATACCCATAATTGGGCTCCTAAGTACTGTCAAACGAAACCCAGAAGAGACTCCTGGCCCAGGAATGCATCCACGGGGAGCTGGTGACATGGGGACTCAGCAGGTACAACAAGCAAGGTATGTTCGTAGAACAGTTGCAGAAGCTTCTCGTGATATTATTCCAACAGATGGAAAGCCTGCCAGCCCAGGGATTGTACTTAATATCACATCTGACTCCATCCCTACTAAGGATTTTCGTTTAAAAAAAAGTCCAATATGGTAGGAATAGCTGATCCATTCTAAGGAGGATTTACTAAGGACCCTAGAAACATTATAATTACCAACTCCCCAAAAAAATCTCGGCATGGTTGCACCAAAGAGCTGGCCAAAATTGTATTAGTACTCAGGACCCGAGGGTCCTTCAGAGGGTGCAGATTAGTAACTGGTGCTCTATAGACAACCCCGACTGTATCGTCATAGGATGCCGTCAAAGTAAACTACCTATGTTTTTGAACAAATGTATAAATCTGCAGACTATGTCCTCCTATACCGAATTGAGTATCATTTTGAACTGATGTTTTCATATTTGTTGAACTACACGTTTTTATCCTTGGTTTTCCCTCTCTTCTGTTTATACCCATTGATAATGTTCCTTTGATTCATTATATGTTTGGTTTGTATTGTTGCATGTTTTAGTCAGCGCACTGAGGCCTATGGGTGTGTTGCACTTATATAAGAAATAAACTAAACTAAAGTAAACTAAATCTAGGCTATAGGTGGGAAGAGGGAGATTGTTCTTCCGGTGGGGGGAGAATGGGGCACTGTGTCTGGGGGCTAGTGGGTGCACAGGCCCTTCAGAAGACATTGAGCCCTATTAGTAAGGTGTCAAAGTCCCAACTGGAGGATGTGGTGCACGAGGTCACGTGGGAAAAGGGGCCCAAGGGAGTAGACCCCAGCGCAGCGCATCCTCAGATGGGGCCCTCACAGCAGTGGTGGTGTGTAGCCCTTCAGTGGGAACAGAAGAGGTTAGGGCTAAAGAAAAGATTAAAGGGGACAGGAGAAGTAGGGCAGACATGTCATGGCGGGCAGATAGGAAGGCATCTGGAAGAAGGCTAGTGAGGGTCTAGGAGGGAAAAGTGTTGGGGGCAGGGAGAAAGGGGGTTTGCAGGAGAACGTTGGGAGGGAGGGGTTTGAGGATCGAGATTGGAAAGGGGAGCAGAACTTGCCGGTGGTAAGCAGGGGACAGAGTGCACAGGGTAGGAGGCTGACGCCCTCCCCGGTATGTGGCAGAAGAGGGGGAAGGTCCAGGACAGTATCCTCGGACAGCGGAGAGGAGCATGGTAGAGGGCACAGCACAGCCCCTAACGCAGCAGAAGGCAATGCTAGTGAAGGGTTCAGGATGGTCTCTCTGGCCAGCAGCTCTGAACAGCTTAGAGGGCGCAGCACGGCCTCAACTGCAGCAGAAGGAAGGGCAGAGGATGGGACGTCTCTGCCAAGAAGAGCAGCACAGGAGAGTGTTGGGGCGGCCCCTCCAAAAAGACATCACGGAAGCATTGGGGTGGACACCCCTTGCTGGTGAGAGAAGAATTTTTCTGGGCCAACTGGGCTCATGGACCAAGAATGGTAAATGGCGGTTGAGAACGATGGGGGAGAAAGACTGGATGATATGGGAGGAAGGAGGTTATGGGGACTGGTGAGACGAGGAGAGCATGGACCGGTTTGGTAGAGTGGTGTGGGATGACAGGAGGTTGACAGCAGAGGCATGGCAGCTGTGAGGGAGGGGTGGTCTGGGGTGAGCCCAGTGTCCAGGCTAACGGGCAGAGAAGATCTGCTGATTTATTTTGTCCCTGCTGTAGGATTCCCATCAGGAAGGAAGGGAGGAGTGATGGTGATGCAGCCAGGATGGCACGAGTGGGAGGTGTGAACAGACTGCTATTAGGTGCTCAGGGTAGGGGATGGTCGACTGCATGGACCAGGTTGGATGTGAGGTGGGGATCGGAAAGGAGTAGGGGGTGATTTTTGGGGAGGAGAGATGGTGGGGGGCTGCAGGGGCATTAGCAAGGGTAGAAGTGAACACAGTAAATGTACAGACAGACAAGGTACCGAACAAGGAGGTGCTGGTGGTGGCAGAAGTAAGCAGTGCATTGGATAGTGAGGTCAAAGAGAAGTTGAAGAAGTTACCTTATATGGGTATCACAAAGCCTCTAGGGGTGCATGTAATGGAGGCCACCAAAGAGAGCAGAGTTTGCTGACATATTTAGGCTTCTGCAAAGGGAAGTGAGGGCAAAGGAAGGATCAAACGAGTAGGTGAGGGAGTTGGAATTGAGGCCCAAGGTGTCAGTAATGATTGATAATTGGACATCAGCCTTTTTGATATATGCCACAGTGTACTGTGAGAAATACCCAGAGAGGATATTTGTCTGCTTTAGTAGTTTTGCATGGGTGTGGTATGATGAGGAATTTAGGGCAAGGATGGGAGATGATAAGGTGGTGGTGTGGGGTGAGATCGACATGGATGTGTGGTTACAGTGGACGGTGCGCTCCTGTCTGGTTTGCCTGTGCCTTACCGGCCCTTTCATGGTCGCCTGCCTTGGGCGGGGGGAGTGAGGATGCAGAGGGAAACCATCAGTGGCATGCTGGGCATTCAATAAGGAAGGGTTCTCCAGGGCTGTCTGTAAGTTTAGGCACGCGTTCAGCAGGTGCGCCGGACAGCATCCTGTCATGCAGTATTTTGCAGTGGGAGACAGCGGGAGGGGTAGGGGTGGAGGGAGAGGGATTGTGGGGAAAGGCCTATACTCCAGTTAAGTTGGAGAAGTTGGAACTATGGCTGTGCTTTTACTTTGACAGGGAAGCAGCAAAAATTTTGGGGGATGGGTTTCATGAGGGTTGTAGGCTGGGGTATCTGGGACATAGGGTGCGGCGGTAGGAGGAAAACTGTGAGTCAGCACGGAAGAGACTGGACATTGTCAGACTAAAGCTGGAGAAAGAAGTGGCAGAAGGGAGGGTGGTTGGACCTTTTGTGGACTTGGCAGGAGATTTGGTGGTGTCCCCTTTGGGGGTGTTGCCAAAGAAGGTTGAAGAGGAGTTTACACTGATCCACCATTTGTCGTGGCCAGAGGTTAAGTCAGTGAATGATTTAATTGCCCAAGAGGATTGTGTGGTGTCTTACGCGACCATGGATAAGGCAGTGGAGCTCGTGAGAGAGCTGGGAAAGGGAGCGTTTATGGCCGAGACATCAAGTCAGCGTTCAGGTTGCTGCTGGTGAATCCGGAGGATTTTTGGTTGTTAAGGATGCAATTTTAGGACCAGATTTTTGTGGATAAGGTGCTGCCTATGGGATGTGCAGTGTTCTGTGCATTGCTTGAGCATTTTAGCTCTTTCGTGTAGTGGTGTTTCACGTACAGATTAGGTTTTGAAGGGGTGTTGCATTACCTGGATGATATTTTGTTTATCAGTGGAGCGGGGAGAAAAGAGCAGTGTCAGGCGATGCTGGAGGTTTTCCAGCAGTTGAGGGATGACTTGGGAGTTCCCTTGGCGTAAGACAAGACAGAGGGGCTGGAAGTGGTCTTGAACTTTTTTGGACATGAATTGGACTCAGTGGCGATGACGTCATGCTTGCCAGAACACAAGGTGAGCAAGTTGGTTCAGTTACTGGAGAAGGTGGTGGGGGCGAACAAGATGACTCTGTTGGACATGAAGAAGTTGTGTTGTGTAGTGGCCCCGGGCCATGCATTTTGCAGAAACATGGCAAGGTCTATGTCTGGGGCTAGGCAACCACACCCCAGAATAAGGATGTCAGGGGCTCTCAGGGTGTGGTTGCGTTTGCTGGAGGAGTTCAATGGGGTGTCCATGTGGCTGCTAGGGGATCGGGTGGCTTGGGGGAGGAGCAGGTTTTCACTGATGCCTCAGGAGCAGGAGGTTTTGGTGGTGTACTAGTGGGGGAGATGGTGTGCAGAGAGATGGCCAACATACTGAAGGGAAGGAGGGAGGAGGATTGTGTTTGTGGAGCTCTTGCCGCTGCTGGCGGCTTTAGCATTATGGGGCAAAGAGCTGGAGAACAACAAGGTGAACTTCAACATGGACAATACGACTGTGGTCAGTGTGGTGAACAGACAGTCTGCCAAGGATCAAAGGGTGTCCAGGCTTTTGAGTGATTTTGTGTCACATTGTGAGAGCGTTGCATTTAGTGGAGGGTTCATTGGCTGCAAGTTCACGGGTGGCCTACAGGAGAGCTTGGTTAGATTTTCGGAAGGGGGACCGCCGAGTTGGTGAGGGAAAGGTGATGTGGAGGAGAGGAGGGAGGATGTGATGAAATTCATATCAGAATGAATGGATAAGGGGTGATCTAGCGCAACTATAGTGGGTGAAATTGGAAGGGATTGCATTCTACGGCAAGTGTTTCAGGGGTTTTGAGCCTAGCGGGGGGAGATGGCAAATAGGATGCTGGAGGGTTGCACAAGGGAGAAAAGGAAAGGTGAAGGATAGGAAGTTAACAGCAGAATTGTTGGGAAGGTAGTGTCAAGTTATTGGGGACTTCTGCTGATTCTGGTGGGAGAGAGACATGTTCAGGCCATGCTTTGCTTGGTTGTTTTTTTGGGCTGTTCTGGGTGTCAGAATTGTGGTTGATGGCAATGGGGGGAGTGGTTTGAGGTGGGAGGAGGTATTACGAAAAAAAAAATCAAAAAACTATCAGAGGGGCAAAGGGCTTTGAGTTCCTTTAGACAGGGGTGGACAGGATTTGTGCCCAGTCGGGGCTGGTTTAACATGGCGAAGTAGAAGATCAGTCAGGGCAGGTTAGGTTTTTGTACATGAGAGTGCGAAGGGAGTGATGACAGGGCAGGTTATTGGGGTAATGAGGAAGGTAATGGCAGTGTTAGGGGAGAGGGATGGGGAATTTGGGACTCATTCTTTTCAGCATAGGAGAGGCATCAGAAGGGAGGAAATTGGGGTTCACTGAGGGGGGAATCAAGAGATTGGGGTGGTGAAAGTCGTCAAAATATAAGGTGCATATCAGAGACCTAAGGGAAAAAAGTGGCTAGGGGAGAGGCAGGGGTTTCAATTAGGGCAGGGCTCTTGTCATGCATTTTTCTTTTACAGAAGCGGCACAAGGGATCTGTGAGGTTCTCTAAATCTAAATCTGGATCTGCGGCCACTCAATGGTGAAATCTCCGGGGAAGAGGGCTGCAAAGATAGGTTTCGGAACCCAGCGGGGGCGAAGTTATGCAGTTGCAGTGTTGGGATGGTAGGGGGGGCGTTTGAGGTGGGTTCAGTTGCCGCCCATGTTGGCTAGTTTGAGGCAGCAGCATAGGGTGCCGACGGTGCTGTTTTTGCACGTGGGTGAGAACGATTTGGTCAGGGAGCCTGGGGTGGCTCCGATAAAGAATATGAAGAGGGATTTGAGTTGGTTGAGGGTGATTTGGCTAGCCGGTTCATTACATTGGATGGAGTTGATGCCTTGGAGGGTTTGGAGAGGGCCTGTTGACGAAGGGGCAGTGGAGCACACAGGGAGATGGGGAATATTTTCCAGGTCCTGAGGGTGCGTACAGTAGCACATCCGGACATCAAATATGAGGAATTTGATTTATTTCAGGAGGATGGTGTTCACCTGTCAGTGATGGGTAATGAATGTTACTTGCTGGATCTGAGGATGGCAGTGGAAGAGTTGATAAAATGGTGGAGGAAAAATGGAAGTGGTGATGGTGCAGAAACAACAACCCGGGGGAGGGTCTTTCTAAGTTCCGGGGACATGTTCCTTTGGAGGCTGGTTGGGGGAAACAAAAGGGAGTATTAACAAAGTAAAAGAGGGGGTTAGCACTGTTTGCACAGACAGGCTAGCCCGGGGAGTACAAGAAGGGTGAAGAGGTATGGAAGAAGGAGGGGTGTGGCCTCAGTATTTGTATTTGTATTTTATTACTTGTATTGCGCACCAGACCCATAGGTATAAGGGCGTATTGCAGAAGAAGACGTACCGCTTAGTTACAAAACACATCAAAGTTAGAATGATGCGGTATCGTACAATTACCACTCGTCTCTGCAGTAGACAGGATAGTATGCTTACATATAGGTTAAATACACATTATACAGTGTCATAGAGTCATATATTACAATTTAGACAGTGTATCACTACTGCAGAATGGTTCATAAATCACAATGGTTGGTAAGGGGGAGTGGCGTCAGTCATTGTTTGTCAGCGTTTTTGAGCAATGTTATGAAATTCAGCCATAATTTCAGGTAAGTTTGATCCATGGGCAGAAGCGGGGGTAGAGAATTCCAGAGTGATGCTGCTTTAACCTGGAAACATTGTCCCCCTACTCTGGACAATTTGAATCTCGGTATAAAGAGACTATTCAAATTGGATGATCTGGTGTACTTAGTAGGGATAGTTTTGATGAATCTGTCTACAAAGTAACAAGGTGCTGCATTGTTCAAACATTTGAATGTGAGTGAGGCAACTTTAAGTTGGATTTTGTCATAAGTAGAGAGCCAGTTATTTAATTTGCTAACTTCTGATATGTGCTCTCTTCTGGTAATAACAAGAGCTTCTCTCAAGGCGTTGTTCTGGAGGAACTGGATTATTTTAATGGTGGCCTTGTTGGCTCCAATGTATAATGCATTACAATAGTCCAACTTTGACAGAACAAGTGCTCTTGCCAAGGTAATATAACTGTTGTTAGAGAGGAAGGGTTTACCTGCTCTAATTAATTTGCAGGTGTATGCGGTGGAAGATGCTAACTAATTGACCTGTTTATTAAAAGTAAGGGTAGTGTCCAAGTATACACCCAAAGTCTTCACCTCATTGGCAGTCTTGATAAGGGTGTTGTCAATGTTAAAGGAGGAGTAACTCAGTCCAAGTTTTTTGAGAGTAGAGGGGGTGCCCAAGATGATAATCTCTGTCTTGTTATCATTCAGGCATAGTCCATGGAGGGCCGTCCATGCCTGGGTGATGAGGTACACACTGTTCACCAAGGCCAAATCCTTTTCATAATCACCAGAAAGAGGTAGGAGAATCTGGGTATCATCTGCATAATTAGTGTAGGTGATACCAAGATGGTCCAGATCATCGAAAAGGGGCTTCGTGAAAATGTTGTATAATATAGGAGAGACACACGAGCCCTGGGGAACTCCGCAGGTAATAGGGATAGGGTTGCTGAATCTGTAGGGGAGAAGACTCTCATAGTCCTATTATTAAGAAAGGACTGGATCCATAGCACAGCTTCATCAGAGAAGTAGGCAGCTGTGACTAGGTGGTTACATAGGACCTTATGATCCACCAGGTCAAACGCTGCTGACAGGTCCAATAGGAGAATTAAGGCTGATTTACCCATGTCTCTAAGCTCATCGATTTGGGCCGATTTGGTTCGATTAAAGCCGTTTCCGTTCCGTGCTGAGGGTGAAAGCCGGACTGGCGTGCTCCTAGCAGGTGATGAGATTCCAGATAGGACTGTATTTGTGTGTAAGCCATTTTGTCTATAACTTTTAGGAGAAATTGCACTGTAGTAATTGGATGGTAAATAGTGGCTATGGCAGGGACAAGCATCTGTTTTTTGAGTAGTGGTAGTACCCAAGATTCTTTAAGGTTACTTGGTATGGTGCCCGTGGAGAATGATGCATTAATACGTTTGGTAATAAAGGGCAACAGGTCTCTAGCTGCATCCTTTATTAGTTGGGCCGGACATTGATCTCCTTTGCAATTTGAAGGTTTGAGCGAAAGGATAATTTTTACAGTTTCCTTGATAGAGACTTTAGAAAATTTAAATTGCGTGGGGCAGGGAGGAGTGTTGATGGAGGGTGATGGGGGTGAGCAGTTAAGGGAAGGACTAGTGGTAAGTGATGCTTTTATTTTAGTAATTTTGGCTTGTAGGGTAGAAACTTTGCTGGCCAGAACTTGCTGTATGTTCGAACACCAGGATTTATCTTTTATACAATTGTCAGGAGTAGGCGTTTCAAGTTCCTTCAGGATGATGAGAGATGGATGGTAGCCACAGAAAGGGAATGGCTAGGAGAGAGAGAGAGGCTGCAGACGAGGCTATCATCTATCGGCCATCTGGTCAGATTTCCTCCTTCCTCTTTGATTGGTCAGACCTCTCCTCCTCCCTCCTGGTCTCGACCACTCAACTCCTCCTATTTCTTGGAGACTTCAACATCCACCTGGATGCTTCCTGCCCTTCCTCTGGACTCTTTCACGACCTTTGCAACTCTCTCTCACTCTCCATTCTCCCCTCTGGCCGACTCACTCTGCAGGCCATACGCTTGATGTTCTGATCTGCTCTGACCTTCCCCTTTCTATTCCTCTCACCACTCCTCTCTCCTGGAGTGATCTCTTTCTCCTTTCCTCCCAGCTCACCCTCTCTACCCCCCAGGCCAAGCCTTCTCCATCATTGCCACCCACCTTCTCGGTCATCAGACTCATGAAGCGTGTGTCAGTGGAGGCTTGCGTCGCCACCTTCTCTCCCCCCTACCCACTTTGGCTGACTCACACCCTGACACAGCCCTTTCCTTGCTCCACTCTGCTATATCAGACACTCTCGATGTTCTTGCCCCTGTCACGAGGATCCGCCTGAAGCTGGAAGCCAAGTGCAACTCCTGGTACGACTGTGTCCTCGTCACCCTTAAATGCAAGTGCAGGGTGGCTGAGAGGAAATGGCTTGCTTCACGTACATCCTCTGACAAACTAGCCTGCCGGCTGCTCCACAGGCAATACCGGCTCTCTGTTCGCACTAAGAAGAGAGCTCACATCCAAGCCTGCATCTCTGAGGCATCCAACAACTCAGCTAAACTCTTTAAAATCTGCAAGGAACTGGCCAATCCTGCCACAGTCTCTTCCTCTCCTGTCCCTTCCCAGGCCCTCTGCACAGCCCTGGCTTCTCACTTCATCTCTAAAACTCAGGACATCTTGTCCTCTCCTTCTTCCTCTACTCCCTGCACTTCCTCTAGCCCTTCTGCGTCCACCTCTCCTCCCTCCTTCTCTGCCTTTACCCGGTTCTCCCCAGGTGAGGTTTCTAGACAAGTCTGATCTATGAAAGTCTTGTCAAAACAGGTTAACCCCCATTCCTCCAAAACCATTAAGGACTACATTGGCTCCCTGGCTCCTGCCCTTGCTGATTTCTTTAACTACTCCTTCACTACTGGAGTCTTCCTCTCCCCCCTGAAGCACTCCCTTGTGCACCCTCTTCTTAAGAAACCCTCTGCCGACCCTTCCTGCCCGGCTAACTATCGCCCAATCTCCATCACTCCTTTCCTAGGCAAACTCTGGGAAAAGCTGGCCATCTCCCAGCTGAATCTTCACACTGAATCTGTTGGTTGTCTCCACAACCATCAGTCTGGCTTCAGGGCTGCCAGAAGCACGGAAACTGCTCTTCTGAACATCCACGAAGACCTGCTCTCTAACCTTGATTCCAACACCCCCTGTGTCCTCATCTTACTTGATCTCTTGTCTGCCTTCGGCACGGTCAACCATGCCATCCTACTCAACCGTCTACGTGATAACCTGGGCATCACGGGTCAGGCCCTGGCGTGGCTGACTTCTTTTCTCTCTGATCGACCCTCACAGGTCCAACTCAGGTCCTTCCTCTCCTCCATCTCTATCTCTACCTGTGGTGTTCCTCAAGGGTCTAACCTCTCTCACTGGCTGTTCAACCAATACCTGGCACTTCTTTCCCACCACATTGCCGCACTCTGCCCCAACTTTCAGTGCTATGCGGATGACACTCAGCTCATTTTCAGGCTCCCTTCTGCCACCTCTTCTCCTTCTCTCATCTGTGACTGTCTGCTATCTAGGAGTGGTATGCTGCCAATGATCTCTACTTTAATGCTAGTAAAACCGAGATTCTTCTCATTGGCACACCTGCTCCCTCCTTTCCTGTCACTGTCTGGCCGGCCTCTCTTGGCCCTCTCCCTGCTCCCACCTGTGAGGCTAAAAACCTCGGGGTCATCTTCGACTCCACACTCTCCTTCTTTCCTCACATCTCTCTTATCTCTAAGAAGTCACACTACCAGCTGCACCTCCTCAGAGGTATTCTACCTTTGCTATCCTTCCCCCAGAAGCTCACTGTCTCCAGAGCTCTGGTTCTCTCTAGGCTGGACTACTGCAACAGCCTCTTTCTTCATCTTCCTACTTCTACCCTCTGCCCTCTGCAGCTCATCCAGAACCGGATTGCAAGACTCGTCCTGGCCTCAAGCCCAGGGATTGTATCTCTCCAGAACTGAAATCTCTGCACTGGCTCCCAGTGGCTGCGAGGATTAAGTTCAAAACCCTCTGCATCGTCCACAAGGCCTTCTGGGGCCTTGGGCCTCAATACCTTCAACTCTCTCTTCCTAAATATCTCCCTTCTTGAGCCCTTCGCTCAACCACCTCCAACTCCCTCAGGGTCAGTCGCTTCTCCAAGCAACGGTAGATCACTTTCTTCGGCCGGGGCCTCCCTCTGGAACAGCCTCCCTGCCCCCCTGAAACTTGAGGAGAACCATCTCCGGTTCCGGTACCACCTCAAAACCTTTCTCTTTGCTTCTGCTTTTTTCTCCT
Source organism: Ambystoma mexicanum (assembly GCF_040938575.1). Classification (NCBI taxonomy): domain Eukaryota; kingdom Metazoa; phylum Chordata; class Amphibia; order Caudata; family Ambystomatidae; genus Ambystoma; species Ambystoma mexicanum. Next base: position 910,082,738 of record NC_090933.1, on the reverse strand, counting down.
CCTCTCCCCTGCTGATTTCCAGGCTTATACTGAAACTGCACTGGTTTACCTGGCCACCCTCTGATCTCGGGCCCATGTCTCCCATCTGTCAGTCACACACCTGCACTGCCCTCCTGTAAACCCCTGCACTTGGGGACTGTTCTCTGTATCCTACAGTCCTACCACTAGCACTTGACACCTGATGCCTGCACTTACCCTTCTCCCTTGCACTTGCCACCTGCTGGCCATACTTTATTTTGTTATTTATTCTATTATTCATGTATTGCACTGTCCCCTTCCCCTCTTCCCATGCAATTGCACGATCTGAATGAGACTTGGCCTAGTAGGATCGTTGTCTGTCTTCCCTCTGTTCCCCCTCCCTTGCCCCGTTGCGCCTTGAAACACTTGTTTATAGGCGCGTTAAAAATGCCTTATTATATCATCTATAGCGTCAGGATATTGTATGAAATTCGGTAGTGGAAAGCCTTGTGGGCTTTATTTTGCATTCCCTACAATGAGGTTTTTCATATACAGTAGTTCTCAGTCTAACACAAAATTAAAACACATTAACCCCATTCTCAGCTTAAGGGACTCCACATGGAAATGCAGTAGTCAAAACGTCTCCTAAAACTTCAAGCAGAAAGAATTCCTTTCCAATCTAGGCACACAGCAGGCTAACTCAGAAACCCCATTGGAGCTCGTGGGAAGACCAAGAGGAAACATAAGCAGAGGTCAAAGAGCAAACTCGCCCAAATGCCCAATGCATAAATATCAAACCATCTGGCATGGAAGAAAGGTCAACCAGGGTCAGCAAGTCTGAGGCAATAGCGGAAAAGAGCAAATCCAGACCATCACCCGCCCCGACACCACAAGATGTATCACCTCTTTCTTGAGTAAAACAATAACCTTTCTCTTCATGAAACATGTTAAGGTGCATTGGGATCCCCAGTGAGGCTGTTACCTCCAGAGCTAGCCAATCGTGCATCATTCCCTGCAGTGCCCTTCTGACTTAAATTGGGGCAGAGCAAGACAAGAGAGACCGCAAAGGAAGACCTTGATTTTAGCTTGGGCTCTTAGGTGGTGCCACCTCTAAGCTCAAACTATTACATTGAACTACAGATATGAAGTAGATCATATGTGAGCAGGGCACACAGCTTGTGGGTGTTGTTTTGGTTATTTACTCACCCATCGACTGCCCATGGCCATGCTAATGCCTATGGCCATTCCCAACCTCTACCTGCCACTATCCGTCCAAAACAAATCCCTTAGTGATTCCTTTGAGCCCGCTCTATCAAGCAGTATCATCAAACGTTATTCTGGAAGTGTTATTTTTAAGTAGTCTGCTAAGAGTTAATGGCTTCATTGCAGCTGTAAATGGCTACTGGTGTCATGAAAATGTATTACCAAGTTTGCCGTAAGCCACTTCATTTATAGTGCTTTCATGCACTGAAGTCCTGCTGAAAACAAGCAAAGATAAAGCCATCAGTTTTGACTTGAGGTATTAGATAGGCATTTGCCAGGTACTGCCATCATATGCACAGGAGATCACTCCATGTTGCAGCTGTTGCGGTTTTATGGCCAGGTTTTACAATGATACCAGTGCCTAGCCAATGCCTACCCCATACCTGGACAAAGCCCCTCACTGTTGGCCTTTCCAATGCTTGTTCTTGATTGTCTCACACAATATGTTGTCATTCAGATCTGCGGGACCTCAAATCACCATCATCATGCCCCTCTTGTTGGCATCGGGGGTGGGGCCTTTTGGGGGAGGCCCTCAGATCTGCTGTTCTAGTTGTTGATGTGAGTCATGGGGACAACTCAGCAACTCAGCCAAGAACTCCACCCTGCTCTTGAGCAGGTCATCCATCTGAATCCCCTAGGGAATGCCCAATGCACACTAATTCAACCCCTTCTCCCATTTCCCATGACCTCTCCCTGAGAAACCTGCTTCACAATATGAAGTATAGCCCCAAACTTGAATTCCTCTGTGGACTTCAATGAAGCATCAACTGCTCCCTTGCGATGTTCCAAGGAAAGTAGGCAAACACCCGTCTTCCCCAGCCCTTGTTTAAGCTGCACCACATTGCCAACAAGAGACTCCAAATTAGATTGCCCAGATTTCACAGTGGTTGTGGGGGTCCAACACTGTAAACATGATTTTCAATGTTCTATTATTTAAGCTCATCATACTTTGGGAGAATTCTGCCTCATCATTTGCTTTCCGAACCGTTTGGCAGTATTCTGGGGGACTTACCAACGGGATACCGGCAATCTTGTATTGAAGCCTTAGGAGCCAAACATGCCCAGTGTGTTGCCACTCCAGAATTACTGATATTCCTCATTATTCCTAGTGCTGCTACCGAGTCACACTCTTTAGTTTTGAGGCATCTGAATAGCAATGAGCGGTTGATTTACATGCTGCATGAAGGGCACATGTAAAATGGAAGGCTCTGCTGAAGCAGGACCCTGCAAGCCTGGAGAGTAGAGGCTGTTGAAATGAGTAGATATGGCTCGGAGTAGGAAGACCCTTTTACTGTTAGGATGAGATATTGTGACAAATGAAATGAGCACAATATTCATTACCTGCCGAGTAGGGTTGAGGAGGGTTGCCTGCTTGACTCGCTATCATGGAAGCATGTATCAAATATTAAGCTATGCGGTCATTCTTATGTTTCCAAATGCTTTCATTAGATAAGAAAAAATCAAGAACTCATGGTGATGTGTCTATATGTAGAGCTTTATTCTAGAGTTCTTAGTTGTACTCACTATTGGATTTGTTAAGGTACTGAAGGAGTGGTGTAATTCCAGATCGAGAGTGATTTATTTACAATAAGCAAAACTGGATGCATAGAGATTGCCATAAATGCAAGCCCGCCTATAGCTTAGCTGCTCACTGGCTTATCAGCTTCAATGTTGTGAGTGTGCCCTGTGGCATTTTTGTTTATTATGTCTTCAAGTAATGAAGATACATTTGCAATATCCAAAATGGCGTTGTTTTAGGTTCACATTGTTGTGCAATGTGGTACTTGTAATCCAATCAAGGTGGGGGGAATAGCATGGCAACACCCCTTTTCTTCGACTTATTTCTTTAATGTTTTCGTTTTTTTATCAGCTTGATTTATGATTTCAGTACTTTTCATGTATCTGTATAAAACAGAATTATTGAAATTATTGAAAGCCAGTGACATGCATTTCTACAACACACCCTGTGAAGATATTTGCCCAAGTGCCTTGCAGACCACAAGATGCAAGTGGCAGTGCAGTTCCACATGACCCAATACTACACATTGGCCCTCATTACGACCCTGGCGGAAATCGAAAAACGATGGCGGAAATGCAATACCGCCATCGAATACCGCCCGTTGCGATTATGACCCGTCACCGTAAAGTACGATGCCATTAGCGACACCGTAGTGAACGCCAACGCTAACTGCACCAAGTACGCGCACGCGCGCACTGTCAAACCGTAATTACCACCATGGCGCAACGGTACGGGAATTCTGACCCTAGCGGACATGTACCTAACGCCATCAAGCATGGCGGAAAGTACCATTCCGCCATGGTGAGAAGTACGGCATCGCAAACCAACCGTAAAAGGCCTTACTGAGTGCCTGTACACCACTCCCTGGCCACATTGCACAACTCCTCGTAGGTGCAATGAAGTCAAACAATGCAACCAGTGAAATGTACAAGTCACCCATGCATGCCAACGAACAAATGAATGTAGGGGCTCCAAGTGCCTTGTGAGTGGCCATCCATATTAGCCATGGCACCATTGCCGTACTGATGCAGCACAGGCATGTGAAGCTCCAAGTACAGCAACATGAACTGAAAACTGAGACAAACAAAAACAGGCCCCCCATCGCTTGACACCAGTGCAAGGCAACATACAAAGCAGTATCCTGAGTGAGACTGCACCAGCCCAGTACTCCTGCCAGTAAACAAACCAACCAGCAGCATAAGCATGTACCACACAAGTTGGCAGAGTGACTGAGCAGCCAGGCACATCTCAAGAGGGGCCAATGGGAGCAGCAGGGCACAGATGGCACGAATACAGAAGCCATTCCAATGGACATGACCTCAGTCTCCCTCAAAGAAACGCACGCAAACACAGGCACCTGTGACCAGCCATATTCTGAAAATCACATCATTCCACCAATCCACCTGGCTGACCGGCATCTGTTACACAAAAGCCAATCCCCCTCCCATGAGCATGACATCATTAAAACAGTCATAATGGCAGCCCCTATCCCTGACCTTACTGGCCTTCGTAGGCAAACGCGCCCAGTACAGTACCACGCAACTATGCTCAGAAGGCCGAACCCAAAGCAGATCTCCTCACAATACATCGCTCCACAAATAGGAATATGCTACATAACTTGCAAAGAATAACGCTACAAGGTCAATATCATAATCAAAATTTAATGCACAACAAAATCACCCGGGCCATACAGCTATTAGGTCATGAACTCCAAATCATATCTCATAATTGTGGGCTGCATCCGCAATAATTGACCAGCTTCTTCTTGTGTGACGCCCTGTTCCTCCATGGTACACAGGGGCTACATCCACGTTCAAAAAGGCAACATGGAAGCGCCTAGAACCGCAGGGCCGTCCCATTAGGTAGGCACTAGTCCAGCTGAAAGCTCGAAATGTTGCTCCTAGCCACTAGTACTGCGTAAAGGCATGTGGGCCATTGGCGATCGTCCCATAAGATCGTAATGGTGCTCCACTGATTAACACGAAGCAGCAGGTGTCGGGAGTAAAAGCCATCTGCAGGAGTGGCATACAGATGGCAGCGGCAAAAGGGGAGGAGATACCTGTCACCCAAATGAGACGAAAAAGAATAGTATGGGCATCTGAACTCCATTTGAATTACTCACTTCAAAGATCACACTAAATCCACAGCCATATGCATGCTAGCCCACTCAAAAGGATTATTCAAACCCAATAATCACTTGCGAATCATAACCATATAAATCGAGGTGAAAACACTATTACAAACAAGTGTTTGTGTGCATGCGTCTGTTAAAACAGAATCCATTAGATGGGATTAGTAACGTGCATAGACACAAGTGTTTGAAGGCGCGTCGAGACAGGGAGGGTTCAACAAGGGCAGATAGACGATGGTCCCACTATGGCAGCCCTGCATCACATAGCGCAGAGGAAGTTGATAGATTCCAAAAAGCCATGTACATGGCAGACTCTCTATTAAATCATCTGTCCATGCATCCATACATCATTCCCTCATCCCGGTATAAAAACGCCTGATTATTTACTCACATAACATTAGAAATTTCCATTGAATCTGTGCTAAATGCAGTCTGCAAAATCCACTGTGCTCCAGGCCGGAATTCTAGTGTTGTGAAGTAACATGTATTTGGGAACGTCCTGCCTTATCCTCCACTACGCTATTGCGCATTCCATACTATTCATATCAATCATTGCATTCTCGGCATGGCCCCTGTCCCAAGGACATTAAACAATAGAACTTTCTATCTGCAGTCAGACCTGTGGGCGTCTCCTCGCCGCTAGCTGGAAACCGAAAGCGCTGTCCTTCGAATTCCTCATTTGCAACATCACGTCGAAAAGGCATCTGTGACCGCTTGAAATCACAAATCCATCCATTTAGTGCGGCAGTGTGTGAAAATGGCAACTGGCTACACTCACAAATGGGACGCCCCGCCCGTCGGTGAACCGCGGTACAGCGCTGCATGAGGGTCCACCGTTAATCGAGTACTACATTCCACGGACCCTTCACAAGTATGTTCCCGACTGCAAAGATAGTATGTGAAACAATGGGAGCATAGCAGATTTAACATATGAAGCAAGATCTCACTGCCATCGGGATGAAATACATGATTGTAATAGCAAGATGCCATGCGTCGATTTGCAGCGTTGTGTGCGGGACGTGCTCGCCCAAAGGGGATTGCAGCTTGCACAGGTGGAATGAATCACCACAGGTGGAGGCTATACAGCTTGGAAACACATAAATTGCACACCCAACCCCCTCCCACAACCACACCCACTCCAAAATGCTACCGGCAGGACTTGCGATGTTGGCCCTGGGGGACCTGATAGCACTGCAAGTACTCCAACTTCAAGAAGAAGACGAACACCAACTACTACAACAACCGGCCGCACAGAGGAGACGCAGGAGGAGGAGGAGGGCAAGGCAGGGCCAGCAAGGCCCACCAGCACAGCCACTACCACCACGCAGGCAGCCCGCAATCCCACGCCTCCGAGCACATCCGTTCAACCTCACTGATGAGCAGATCCACACCCTCTACCGTTTGGACCGGGACACCATAACCGCCATTGTGGACATGACACACGCTGACCTTGTCAGCATGATAGATAGCCCAACCGCCATCCCACCCCTACTGAAGGTGGTGTCTGTACTCCACTTCCTGGCCACAGGCACCTACCAGCACACAGTCGGACAGTTGCATGGCATTTCACAGCCACTGTTGTCACGGACACTATTGCAAGTGCTCGATGCCCTCCTGAAGCACGCAGACGACTACATCTCTCTACCACGCTCGGACCAGGAAATTACGAACACAAAAGTGGGATTCCATGCACTTGCCGGCATACCGGGTTGCATTGGTGCCATCGACTGCACCCATGTGGAATTGGTTGTCCCACATGCCATGGAGGCCCAGTACCGCAACCGAAAACAATATCATTCTCTTAATGTACAAATGGTGTGTGACTCAAACAGGATCATTACACATTGTTGTGCCCGATTTCCTGGATCAACCCATGATTCCATGGTCTTACGGAACTCTACAATACCACGCTACATGGAGCGACATGCAGGGAACAGATCCTGGCTACTCGGTGAGTCTCATTTCATGCATGATAATGTGGGGTATGTGATGCGGCAATGACCTGCCAGGAAGGGGGGGGGTGCTTACGTAGCAATGTCATTCCTCAAACATCCTTTATTGTCCACATACAGGTGATGCCGGGTATCCACTGAAGAGATGGCTCCTTACACCACTCCGGAACCCACAGGACCAGCATGAGGAGGACTACAACCATGCCCACTCACGTACCCGTGTAGTCATAGAACAGGCATTCGGCCTACTGAAGGGTCGTTTCCGCTGCCTCAGCAGGTCTGGCGGGGCACTCCTGTACCGCCATGAGAAGGTTGCTAAGATGGTCATGGCATGTGTCATGCTACACAACATGTGCATACGTAGAAATGTGCCCATGCCCCCTGACGCAGAACTGCAAGCACCAGATTATGGTCATGATGTGGGTGGGGATGTGGCAGAACCTGAAGGAGTCCGCGAGGCACAGGAGGGCCGTGAAATTCGTCAGATTATCATAGATTCATGCTTCTAGCACTCACGCCTGGTGGTTGATACATGGACACGGGAGTTGTGGCACTGTGTGTGTCTGGAACATGCACAATGTGAACTGTACGCCTATGATGGCCTCGTACACAAAGATCAATGTCCACACATCTCATTGGATTATTGTGAAATGTTTATAGCAAATGTGAAATTGTGTTACACACCCCATCGACCCGCCACCCAAGTAAGCCCAACACACCCCCTCCACCCTCCTACCTCCCCCCCGAACACCAGTGTCCAAGGATGCTCATTGTCAGTGGGCAGACGCTATTGCAAGCCCCCTCTCCGGGTATCAGGGGCACCCCTGCCTGTGGAGCGCAGGTTCCTCCCAGATCTACGTTGGGGGCTGCCCTGGACGGAACTTGCAACGGATGATGTCTCTGCCTGCTCACGTCCATGCATGTCCCTAAGGGTTTGTGAGAGCTCAGTGAGCACACGGCGCACAGCGGCAAGTTCAGCACATACGTCTTTGGACGTCGCATGCAGTTCCCCCCTCAGGCTCTCGGTGCTTCTCTCCATTTGTACTCTCAGGCTCTCGGTGCTTCTCTCCATTTGTTCTCTCAGGCTCTCGGTGCTTCTCTCCATTTCTGCCCTTAGTGTCTCTGTACATGTTTCTATGGCTGCCTTGGTACCCCCACATTCATCAGCATGGTCCTTGAGGAGCGTGGCCAGTAGCTGCTGTTGCACGATCACCTGGTCGAGGGACTGTTGCCTCTGCTGGGCCATGGCCATTTGCGGTGGTGTCACAGAGGGGCTGATCACCTCATGTTGCCTTGACACAGGGCTTGTGGGGGATGGCCAGTCGTCGTCTTGTGAGTGCCCCTGCGTGGTATCCTCATGTTGTACGGGATGAAACAAACAGGGGGATTGAGACAGGTAATGGATGGATCGTACATCGACATCACCGTTTTCTGTGTCGGAGCATGCTGCCATTAATGCAGTGTCACCTATGGTGCTGCTGCCACCAGAAGCAGTGCCTTCTGTGGCATCCATTGGGGGGGCCTGTGGTGGTGGTGGTGTTGTGGCCATGCTGGCTGCTGGGGTGCCTTTTGAAGTCCCCTCCTGTGTGCTGCCACTTGATTTGTGCTGCTGCCGTGTCTTGATGCGTGCAGCTGAGGTGGAGGGTCTTTGGCCGTTGGTCTTGGCCCTCTTTGCAGGTGTGCTGGTAGGGGTGTCCTGGAGCTCGTCGTTTGAATCGGACCCTGTGGTGGAGTAAAGGAGGGCGAGCGTTATTAATGGGTCAGTGGAAATTGGAATGGCAATGTATCACATGCATTGGGGTGGTACCTGAGGGTGATTTGGGTCAGGGCCTTGGAGGTGGTTTCATTTTTGTGTGGAATGAGGGTGCAGTTGTATTGCAGCCTGCAGTTAGGGGGTGCCTGCTGCACGTGTAGAGGGTGTTTTTAGGAATTTTAATTATTTATTTATTTAATTTGACTTTTAATGTCCGCTATCAGGCCAATGTGAGTGGACGTTCTCCTGGACATGTGTTTCTGTTGCACTATGTGGACACATGGTACTTCACATGATTGAACATTGTGGTTTTAGCATAGTTTTATTTGGGCCACCTACCTGATTCTTCGGATGTCTGCACTCCTTTCTCCATCCCTCCGACTCCCTCTATGGTCTCCATTCCAATGGTGGAGGCACAGATTTCTTCCCAGGGGGTCAGCTTGATGGGTGATTCCGATCCTCCCCCGGTAGCTGTGGCAATGTTACGGTTGGCGGATGGTATGCTCCGTACGCGTATCCGCAAGTCGTCCCATCGCTTTCTGCATTGCTGTGGGTTGCGGGGTGCGGTCCCCACCGCACTTACCCGCTGTGCCACCAGGGCCCATATGGCCTTCTTGTTCGCAAGTGCCGTCCTGGTCATTTGCGTCGAGAAGACGACGGCAGCATTCTCCTGGAGGGTCTCTGTGAGCACCGTGAGTTCCTCACGTGAGAAGTGGACCTGCCGCTTGCGGTCGCACGCTTTTTTCGCTACTTTTCCCATTGTTTTGGTTTCACTAGGGTGGATGACGGGTTGGGATGTCTCTCAGGGTAGTGTTTTTAATGGTTGTGTGAATGTTCTGATTTTATAGGTGTACGGCGTGCTGTTTCCCGTTCCGGGACCATGTTTTTGCTTCCGTTTCCGTATATTTACGGTCACCGTATTTTCCGATTGCCGCTCTCTACGGTGACCGCTATGTCCGGTGGCGGAATTGCACCTAGGTCGCCGTACGACGGCGGTGAGGGGCGTTTTGGGGACATTTCCGCCATCGCGGACTTTGCACTTCCGCCAAGGCGTAGTGCTCGTGCCCGATGGGTCAGAATTAGCCGCACTTTACTCTGTCGTGCCATGGCGGAAACGCTATTTACGCTATGGCGGTCAGGTCTGTTGCTTTCCGCCAGGGTCGTAATGAGGGCCATTGTGTTATGGGATTTGTAGCATTGCAACATGGCCACCTCCACTCCACAGCATCTTGATTTCCAATTAGGTAAAGTATCTCTAAAGTATAGAGATAACCTGCATGGTGCTGACAATTATGTTGTGCTGGTTGTCATCTTTTGAAGTTTTAACTTGTACCTTTCAAACCCTCAGCCAAGAAACAGTGTAATAAGACATGCAAAGTATTTGAAGAAATAATTTAAATCTTTTCTGGGGATACAGAGGGACTCATTCAGGCTTTACAAAGAAAGGCAGAGGAGGAACAGCATCTGCTGGTGGAATCTGCCAATCAGGAAAGTGTTGAGAAAACTAAGTGTGTTGCATAAACTCCAAGAAGAAGTTACAGTAAAAGAAACTAGAAAACTAAGAAAATTGAATTGATGAAGCAGATGGGAGCAAACAGACTGCTCGGTTAACTGGGTAATGGATGTTCACAGTTACAGTCACAAAAGCTGGAAAACCAGAGTCTTATATCAGGGATGGCTAATGTCTGTCTGTTTGTCTGCATTCCTTCGTCTGTTACTTCAGCTGGCCAATTGAAAGACACAGCAATCAATCAGAAGATGTCGATATGCCTTATTATAGTTTTCAAAGACCATTTAGCTGTGCCACAACTACAAAAGCAAATATTGGGCAACTGCGCAAAATGTTTTGGTTTAGTCGGACAGGTTTAATTTGGCAAGCTGTGTCCTTGTTACAGTCTGGAGATCATGCCTGTTTGGACAGCTAAGTGACTCCTATACACCCACCTGCTCAAACTTTCAGAATGTAGGCTGTAAAAGCCATAGAATCGAGAACATCATCCCCACAGATGGCTTTGGTTGCTACGTCAACCTCCGTTAGTAGTGCCAGAATAAATGTGACAGAAAGATCACCATGCCAAGGGAAAATAGAGAAGAGACTGTTTATATTCCCACAACCATCTAATATTTCGCCACCTCTAAAGAATATGGGCCTCATTACGGCTTTGGCGGTAGCCATGCCGCTATTGGCGTCATGGCTGTCTCCAGAACAGGGTCCGGGCTCCCTGAATGGGGAATTACGGGCCATTCCGAGTTTTGAGGGCCCGGTAATTCCTCCCTCACGGAACCTGGGCCCAGACCTTCCCCATTCCCATTCGAGACCCCGTAGGGCTCAATGGGAATGGGTGCAGGGAGCTAACAACGGGCCGATTACGACCGGCCTGTTGTTCGCTCCCTGGTCCCCTCGCGGGACCCGGTAACGGCGCCTGGTTTTACCAGGCGTCCTTACCGGGTCCAGCGAGGGGACCTCGTAATCAGGCGGAATGGGTTTAACCGGTCCGCATCCATTAGCGGCACCCGTTAACCCATTCCGCCTGACTCGTGATGAGGCCTTATGTCTATTACAACAGTTGTGTGGGAACCAGAACAATCCGTTAATCCCAATTGCAATTCCAATGAAGCATGAGACAAACCTCACAACAGTCTTGAGTTTGCTACATCTTGGATAGATATGAGTGTAAAACATGCTCCCCAAAATGCGGGCCATAGTGTATATGGGAGTAAAAGCCTGAATGTAAGTAAACATTTTGCATGCCATGGGTACCTCCTCTGAAACTCTTCTGAGCTTAGCAATGTGGGCAACTCGTTAGTTAGTGCACATGTATTTTAAAACTAATTCCTGGGCTAACACTTTTCCCCAATGTAGGCTTCGGTTTCCTTGTCCTTATATAGTACATGGTCCATAGACTGACTAACAACATTGAAAGTGAAGGCTTGCTTCAAATTATAGCACTCTTACATACTTCTCATGTTGATAAGTCACATGATGAATAAATGATGACAAAGATAGCATTTGTTGGAAGCAGTTCATCGCTTGTTTATTTGGCAATGCTGTGTTTTTCGGGCCTCCCTGCTGGGTGACTTGCAGCGGCATCCTGATGAATCCTTGCAATTGTTTCACAGTGGGGTGTACACGTACATTGGGCCTCATTACGACCCTTGCGGAATTCGGAAAACGATGGCGGAAATGCAATACCGCCATCGAATAGCGCTCGGTGCGACTATGACCCGTCACCGCAAAGTACGAAGCCATTAGCGACACCGTAGTGAACGCCAACGCTAACTGCATCAAGCACGCGCGCGCCATGCGAAACCGCAAACACCACCATGGCGCAAGGGTACGCCAATTCCGACCCTAGCGGACATGTACCTAACGCCATCAAGCATGGCGGAATGTACCATTCCGCCATGGTGAGAAGTACGGCATCGCGAATCAACCGTAAACGGCCCCACTGAGTGCCTGTACACCGCTCCCTGCCCACAAAGTACAACTCCCCGTAGGTGCAATGAAGTCACAATGCAACCATTGAAATGTACAAGTCACCCATGCATGGCAACGAACAAAAGAAACACAAGAGGGGCCAATGGGAGCTGCAGGGCACAGATGGCACGAATACAGAAGCCATCCCAATGGACATGACCACAGTCCCCCACCAAGAAACGCACGCAAACACAGGCACCTGTGACCAGCAATATTCCGAGAATCACATCATTCCACCAGTCCACCTGGCTGACCGGCATCTGTTACACAAAACCCAATCCCCCGCCCCTGAGCATGACAACATTCAAACTGTCATATTGGCAGCCCCCATCCCTGACCTCACGGGCTTCGTAGGCAAACGCGCCCAGTACAGTACCACGCAACTAAACTCCGAAGCTGGAACCCAATGCAGATCTCCTCACAATACATCGCCCCCCAAATAGGCATATGCCACATCACTTGCAAAGAAAAACGCTACACGGGCCAAATCAGAATAGAAATTTAATGCACATCAAAATCACCAAGCCCATACAGCCATCAGGCCATGAACTCCAAAACACTTATCACCATTGTGGGCTGCATCCGCAAGAAATGACCAGCCACTACTTGTGTGTCGCCCTGTTCCCTCATGGTACACAGAGCCACATTCACGTACGAAAAGGCAACATGGAAGCGCACAGAACCGCAGGGCCGTCCCAATGGGGAGGCACTAGTCCAGCTGAAAGGCCGAAATGTTGCTCCGAGCCACCAGTACTGCGTAAGGGCATGTGGGCCATTGGCGATCGTCCCATAAGATCGTAATGCTGCTCCACTGATTAACATGAAGCAGCAGGTGTCGGGAGTAAAAGCCATCTGCAGGAGTGGCATACAGATGGCAGTGGCAAAAGGGGAGGAGATACCTGTCAACCAAAGGAAAAGAAAAAGAACAGAATGGCCATCAGAACTACATTCGAACAACTCACTTCAATGATCACACTGAATCCACAGCCATATGCATGCTAGCCCACTCCAAAGGATCATCACCACCCCAAAACCACTAGCGACTCATAACCATCTATATCGAGGTGCAAACACCATCACAAACGAGTGTACCTGTGCATGCGTCTGTCAAAACAGAATCCATCAGATGGGAATGTTAACGTGCATGGACACAAGTGTCTGAGGGCGCGTCGAGACAGGGAGGGCTCAACAAGGCCAGATAGACGATGGTCCCACTATGGCAGCCCTGCATCACAAAGCGTAGGGGAGGCGGATAGATCCCAAGAAGCCCTGTACATGGCAAACTCTGTATCAAATCACCTGGCCATGCATCCATTCATCATTCCCTCATCCCGGGATTAAAACGCCTGAATATTTACTCACATAACATTAGAAATATCCATTGAGTCTGTGCGTTATGCAGCCTGCAAAATCCACAGTGCCCCAGGCCGTAATTCCAGTGCAGTGAAGTAACATGTATTTGGGAACGTCCGGCCTCTTCGCCCACGTCGCTATTGCGCATCCCAAACTATTCATATCAATCATTGCTTCCTCGCCATGGCCCCTGTCTCAAGGACATTGAACAATTGTACGTTATATTTGCAGTCAGACCTGTGGGCATTTCCTCGCCGCTAGCTGAAAACCGAAAGCGCCGCCCTCCGAATTCCTCATTTGCAACATCACGTCGAAGAGGCATCTGTGGCCGTTTGAAATCACTAATTATTCCATCGAGTGCGGCAGTGTGTGAAAATGGCAACTGCCTTCACCCACAAATGGGACGCCCCGCCCGTCGTTGCAACTCGGTACAGTGATGCATGACGGCCCACCGTTACTCGAGTACTACGTTCCACTGACCCTTCACAAGTCTGTTCGCGACTGCACAGATAGTATGTGAAACAATGGGACCACAGCAGAATGAACATATCAACCAATCTTACACGGCCATCGGGTACAAATACATGATTGCAATAGCAAGATGCCATTCCCCGAATTGCAGCGTTGTGCGCGGGACGTGCTCGGCCAAAGGGGAGAGCAGTTTGCACAGGTGGAATTAATCACCACAGGTGGAGGCCATACAGCCTGAAAACACATAAATTGCACAGCCAGTCTCCTCCCACAACCACACCGAAATGCTACCGGCAGGACTCGCGATGTTGGCCCTGGGGGACCTGATAGCACTGCAAGTACTCCAACTCCAAGAAGAAGACGAACACCAACTGCAACCGGCCGCACGAAGGAGACGCAGGAGGAGGAGGAGGCCAAGGCAGGGCCAGCAAGGGCCGCCAGCACAGCCACTACCACCACGCAGGCAGCCCGCAATCCCACGCCTCCGAGCACATCCGTTCAACCTCACTGATGAGCAGATCCACACCCTCTACCGTCTGGACCGGGACACCATAGCCGCCATTGTGGACATGACACAGGCTGACCTTGTCAGCATGATAGATAGCCCAACCGCCATCCCACCCCTACTGAAGGTGGTGTCTGTACTCCACTTCCTGGCCACAGGCACCTACCAGCACACAGTCGGACAGTTGCATGGCATTTCTCAGCCACTGTTCTCACGGACACTATTTCAAGTGCTCGATGCCCTCCTGCAGCACGCAGACGACTACATCTCTCTACCATGCTCGGAGCAGGAAATTACCAACACAAAAGTGGGATTCCATGCACTTGCCGGCATACCGGGTTGCATTGGTGCCATCGACTGCACCCATGTGGAATTGGTCGTCCCACATGCCATGGAGGCCCAGTACCGCAACCGAAAACAATTTCATTCCCTGAATGTACAAATGGTGTGTGACTCCAACAGGATCATTACACATTGTTGTGCCCGATTCCCTGGCTCAACCCATGATTCTATGGTCTTGAGGAACTCTACAATACCACGCTACATGGAGCGACACGCAGGGAACAGATCCTGGCTACTCGGTGAGTCTCATTACATGCATGATTATGTGGGGTATGTGATTTGGCAATGACCTGGCAGGAAGGGGGGGGGTGTGCGTACGTAGCAATGGCATTCCACATCATACGTTTCTCGTCCACATACAGGTGATGCTGGATATCCACTGAAGAGATGGCTCCTCACACCAGTCCGGAACCCACGGGACCAGCATGAGGAGGACTACAACCATGCCCACTCACGTACCCGTGTAGTCATTGAACAGGCATTCGGCCTACTGAAGACTCGTTTCCGCTGCCTCAGCAGGTCTGGCGGGGCACTCCTGTACCGCCATGAGAAGGTTGCAAAGATGGTCATGGCATGTGTCATGCTCCACAACATGTGCGTACGTAGAAATGTGCCCATGCCCCCTGACGCAGAACTGCAAGCACCTGATGATGGTCATGATGAGGGTGGGGATGTGGCAGCACCTCATGGAGTCTGCGAGGCACCGGAGGCCCGTGACATTCGTCAGCATCTCATTGATGCATGCTTCTAGCACTCACGCCTGGTGGCTGATACATGGACACGGGACTCGTGGCACTGCGTGTGTCTGGGACATGCACAATATGGACTGTACGCCTATGATGGCCTAGTACACAAAGAACAATGTCCACACATCTCATTGGTTGATCGTGCACTTTTTATGGCATATGTGATGTCATGTTGAACACCCTATCGACCCGCCACCCAAGTGAGCCCAACACACCCCCTCCACCCTCCTACCTCCCCCCCGAACACCAGTGTCCAAAGATGCTCATTGTCAGTGGGCTGTCGCTATTGCAAGCCCCCTCTGCGGGTATCAGGGGCACCCCTGCCTGTGGAGCGCAGGTTCCTCCCAGATCTACGTTGGGGGCTGCCCTGGACGGAACTTGCAACGGATGATGTGTCTGCCTGCTCACGTCCATGCATGTCCCTAAGGGTTTGCGAGAGCTCAGTGAGCACACGGCGCACAGCGGAAAGTTCAGCACATACGTCTTTGGACGTCGCATGCAGTTCCCCCCTCAGGCTCTCGGTGCTTCTCTCCATTTGGACTCTCAGGCTCTCGGTGCTACTCTCCATTTGTGCCCTTAGCGTCTCTGTACCTCTCTCCATTTCTGCCCTAAGTGTCTCAGTTGATGTTTCTATGTCTGCCTTAGTGCCCCCACATTCATCGGCATGGTCCTTGAGGAGTGTGGCCAGTTGCTGCTGTTGTACGATTAACTGGTCGAGGGACTGGTGCCTCTGCTGGGCCATGGCCATTTGCGGGGGTGTCACAGAGGGGCTGTTGTCCTCATGTTGCCTTGCCACAGGGCTTGTGGGGGATGGCCAGTCGTCGTCTTGTGGGTGCCCCTGCGTGGTATCCTCATGTTGTACGGGATGGGACAGACAGGGGGATTGGGACAGGTCATGGATGGATCTGACTTCGACATCCCCGTTTTCTGTGTCCGAGCATGCTGCCATCAATGGGGTGTCACCTATGGTGCTGCTGCCACCAGAGGCAGTGCCTTCTGTGGCATCCATTGGGGGGACCTGTGGTGGTGGTGTTGTGGGCATGCTGGCTGCTGGGGTGCCTGTTGATGTTCCCTCCTCTGTGCTGCCACCTGATTTGTGCTGCTGCCGTGTCTTGATGCGTGCAGCTGAGGTGGAGGGTCTCTGGCCGTTGGTCTTGGCCCTCTTTGCAGGTGTGCTGGTAGGGGTGTCCTGAAGCTCGTCGTTTGGATCGGACCCTGTGGTGGAGTAAAGGAGGGCGAGGGTTATTGATGGGTCTATGGGAATTGGAATGGCATTGTATCACATGCTTTGGGGTGGTACCTGAGGGTGATTTGGGTCGGGGCCTTGGAGGTGCTTTTATTTGTGTGTGGAGTGAGGGTGCAGTTGTTTGGCAGCCTGCAGTTAGGGTGTGCCTTCTGCACGTGTAGTGCGTGTATTAGGGGTTTTTAATTATTTATGTATTTATTGTGTGTTTTAACGTGCGCTATCAGGCCGATGTGTGTGGACGTTCTCCTGGACATGTGTTTCTGTTGCACTATGTGGACGCATGGTACTTCACATGGATGGACTGTGTGGATTTGGCATTGTTTTATCTGGCCCACCTACCTGAATCTTCGGATGACTGCACTCCTTTCTCCATCCCTCCGACTCCCTCTATGCTCTCCATTCCGATGGTGGAGGCACAGATTTCTTCCCAGGGGGTCAACTTGATGGGTGATTCAGGACCTCCCCCGGTGGCTGTGGCAATGTTGCGGTTGGCAGAGAGTATGCTGCGGACGCGTATCCGCAGGTCGTCCCATCGCTTGCGGCATTGCTGTGGGGTGCGGGGTGCGGTCCCCACCGCACTTACCCGCTGTGCCACCAGAGCCCATATGGCCTTCTTGTTTGCAAGTGCCGTTCTGGTCATTTGCGTGGAGAAGACGACGGCAGCATTCTCCTGGAGGGTCTCTGTTAGCACGGTGAGTTCCTCACGGGAGAAGTGGACCTGCCGCTTGCGGTCGCACGCTTTCTTCGCTACTTTTCCCATTTGTCTTGGTTTCGCTAGGGTGGGTGACGGGTTGGGGTGTGTTTCAGGGTAGTGATTTTAGTGGTTGTGTGGTTTTAGTGGTTTTATAGGTGTACGGCGGGATGTTTCCCGTTCCGGGCCCATGTTTTTACTTCCGTTTCCTTATATTTCCGGTCAACGTACTTTCCGGTAGGCGCACACTGCGGTGACCGCTAAGAGGGGTGGCGGTATTGCACCTAGGGCGCCGTACGGCGGCGGTGTGGGCCGTTTTGGGGTCATTTCCGCCATCGCGGACTTTGCACTTCCGCCATGGCGTGGTGCTCGTGCCCGATGGGTCGGAATGGGCCGCACTTTGCTCCTTCGTGCAATGGCGGAAACGCTATTTACGCTGTGGCGGTCCGGTCAGTCACTTTCCGCCAGGGTCGTAATGAGGGCCATTGTGTTTAACGTAATAGCTCAGAGGTCACTGATACAATTTAGTATGCCTTATTCTTTGTTTTTTTCCCCCAAGGAGATGGTCCATAATACATTTTCATTCATGTATAAAAATGATTCTTATTGGTCAGATTGTTCTACAACTAGTCGTGAAGAAGACGAAGCACAATTGCGGGCAGAACTAACATCTTTACGAGCAGATAACCACTGTTTACAAGGTAACTAGAGCAGTCATTGACAATATCAAGTGACCAGTCTAGAAGGTGAAGCTCTTCAGAGGCTACGTTGGCATCCAGTGGCCTGGAAAAGCTGAAGCAGCAAAGAGGTCGGAAGGAAGGTGGGCAAGCACGTCGGAGGTTGCATTGGGTCCAGTGGGCTGGAGAAGCTGAAGCAGTAAAGAAGCTGAAGGTAGGGTGGACAAGCACTTCAGAAGCTGTGTTGGCGTCCAGTGGGCTGGAGAAGCTGAAGCAGTAAAGAGGTCGGAGGGAAGATGGGCAAGCATGTCAGAGGTTGCATTGGGTCGAGTGGGCTGGAGAAGCTGAAACAGTAAAGAGGCTGAAGGTAGGGTGGGCAAGCACTTCAGAAGCTGTGTTGGCGCCCAGTGGGCTGGAGAAGCTGAAGCAGTAAAGAGGCTGAAGGTAGGGTGGGCAAGCATTTCAGAAGCTGTGTTGGCGTCCAGTGGGCTGGAGAAGCTGAAGCAGTAAAGAAGCTGAAGGTAGGGTGGACAAGCACTTCAGAAGCTGTGTTGGCGTCCAGTGGGCTGGAGAAGCTGAAGCAGTAAAGAGGCTGAAGGTAGGGTGGGCAAGCACTTCAGAAGCTGTGTTGGCATCCAGTGAGCTGGAGAAGCTGAAGCAGTAAAGAGGCTGAAGGTAGGGTGGGCAAGCACTTCAGAAGCTGTGTTGCGTCCAGTGAGCTGGAGAAGCTGAAGTAGTAAAGAGGTCGGAGGGAAGATGGGCAAGCATGTCAGAGGTTGCATTGGGTCCAGTGGGCTGGAGAAGCTGAAACAGTAAAGAGGCTGAAGGTAGGGTGGGCAAGCACTTCAGAAGCTGTGTTGGCGCCCAGTGGGCTGGAGAAGCTGAAGCAGTAAAGAGGCTGAAGGTAGGGTGGGCAAGCATTTCAGAAGCTGTGTTGGCATCCAGTGGGCTGGAGAAGCTGAAGCAGTAAAGAGGCTGAAGGTAGGGTGGGCAAGCACTTCAGAAGCTGTGTTGGCATTCAGTGGGCTGGAGAAGCTGAAGCAGTAAAGAGGTCGGAGGTAAGGTGGGCAAGCACGTCAGAGGTTGCATTGGGTCCAGTGGGCTGGAGAAGCTGAAGCAGTAAAGAGGCTAAAGGTAGGGTGGGCAAGCACTTCAGAAGCTGTGTTGGCATCCAGTGGGCTGGAGAAGCTGAAGCAGTAAAAAAGGCTGAAGGTAAGGTGGGCAAGCACTTCAGAAGCTGTGTTGGCGTCCAGTGGGCTGGAGAAGCAGAAGCAGTAAAGAGGCTGAAGGTAAGGTGGGCAAGCACTTCAGAAGCTGTGTTGGCGTCCAGTGGGCTGGAGAAGCAGAAGCAGTAAAGAGGTCGGAGGTAAGGTGGGCAAGCACTTCAGAAGCTGTGTTGGCGTCCAGTGGGCTGGAGAAGCTGAAGCAGTAAAGAGGCTGAAGGTAGGGTGGGCAAGCACTTCAGAAGCTGTGTTGGCATCCAGTGGGCTGGAGAAGCAGAAGCAGTAAAGAGGCTGAAGGTAGGGTGGGCAAGCACGTCAAAAGCTGTGTTGGCATCCAGTGGGCTGGAGAAGCTGAAGCAGTAAAGAGGCTGAAGGAAGGGTGGGCAAGCACTTCAGAAGCTGTGTTGGCATACAGTGGGCTAGAGAAGAAGCTGAAGCAGTAAAGAAACTGAAGGTAGGGTGGGCAAGCACTTCAGAAGCTGTGTTGGCATCCAGTGGGCTGGAGAAACTGAAGCAGTAAAGAGGCTGAAGGTAGGGTGGGCAAGCACTTCAGAAACTGTGTTGGCATCCAGTGGGCTGGAGAAGCTGAATCAGTAAAGAGGCCTGAGGGAAGGTGGGCAAGCACTTCAGACGCTGTGTTGGCATCCAGTGGGCTAGAGAAACTGAAGCAGTAAAGAGGCTGAAGGTAGGGTGGGCAAGCACTTCAGAAGCTGTGTTGGCATCCAGTGGGCTAGAGAAACTAAAGCAGTAAAGAGGCTGAAGGTAGGGTGGGCAAGCACTTCAGAAGCTGTGTTGGCATCCAGTGGGCTGGAGAAGCTGAAGCAGTAAAGAGGCCTGAGGGAAGGTGGGCAGGCATACATTGCAGCACTGTTCTCCACTTACCATTCCAGATTTCATTCATCTGCTTAACACTTGCCTGCTGTCAACATTTGTAACTTTGGTAATTATAATGCTGTGGTTGCCTAATTCACCCCTCACCCACTCTTCAGGTTATATGTACCTAAGATGTGAAGGCTAGGGTGCAGGTGCCTTTAGTTCCTGTTTTATTTTATTGTAGAACAGTTACAAGCAACACAAGGGCACAACCAGTTGGCAATACAGCAATGGCTGGCAGCACGGGTGGCCCTAACCAGGACCAATTAATTGCCGGAATTAGAAGAGAAATCATCGGAAATGGACATTTGATTATTGACTCTGGAAAAGGTGGTGCTTCATTCCCATACCTTTATATCATTTTTTTGGTTTTTTATTTATTAATGATCTCTTAAGGATCCACAGCTTATCGCCAAAGCTTTGTGTGAATCTTTCAATTATTTTATGCACATAAACCTCTTTGGAGGCTATAGTGCATAGATTCTGGCCAGGACTATTTTTTTCATTTAAAGCTTAAAAAACAAACTAGATCAGTGGTATTGAAACTGTGGGGCATGCCCCCAAAGGGGGCCACGGCTGCATCCCTGGGGGGCCGTGAGAGCCAAGCATGAAATGTAAAAAAATATATTTTTTTAGATTAGAAGAAATGGGCTGGGGCGGATCACATGGTCGGGCTAAACCATGAAACTGTCTCAGGCACCAATGAAAATGTGGCCTCCAGTTGTAAAGGCATATTCATTCCTTTAGTCACAGACTGTTTGAATAGTACCCAAGGGGGTGTGTTCTGTTAAAATGTAATGTAAAAGTAAATTCTGATATTTAAAAAATATTTATTCCGCAACAATGGTCAAAATGACTAACTGCATAGTGAAGTAACTCATCTAACTGGCCCAGATTGGCCTATTCTGACTGGCCCACACTAGCATTATTGGTACAGGCATTACCCTATTGCCCGATAGGCTAGCCCGAGCCTGGCAGCTTATCCATAATGGTGAGGGGGCGCCCACCCAGTGATTTAGAAATATTATTGTATCAAAGCGAGAACTCCACAAACTTTTGGAGGAGGCTAAAGCTGGTTGAGATGGTGCAAGCTTCCTTCTGAACGGTGTCAGTGAGATTCTCTTTTTCCTGGATGAGTTTGCTCTGCTAAAGGTGTAACGCAGGCCAGAGCTGGAAGTGCGGTCCTCGATGCAGAAAAGGTGGATGCTGCGTACGGTATCACACTCAGGATGAAATCATTCTTTTTACAAAGCAAACGCTAAATTATCACTTCATTTAGTGTGTTATTTTGATTGGTTTTGAAAGCTTTAATGTACAAATGAATTCAGGTCACAGAAATGAGTCAACAAATTAAGACCAATGTATTAAGCAAATTTAGAAATATAAGCACAAACCATCAAACGTAATACATTCTTGAATAGCCAAGCATTCAAATGTATCCTAAAATGTGCAAGTAGTTACAGACATTAGAGTCTAATTGGAAATGGAACATGTGCATTTTGGGAAGGATTGCAAAATAAGTGAAGAGGTGATTCAGGTTAATTATAACACGTGGTATGAGTTGACTTTTTTGTAACTTTTTTTTAGTACACAACCAAATTTAGCACCCAACCAATGAGGAGGTTAGGGTCATGGGCTGATAGTACCAATCTAGCATGCGGTCCAAGCCACCTGATGGCCGGTTCGCCTACCCGCTATCTTCCCACCACCCTAACGTTCCCTTTTTTTCAATCCCCTTTCCCCACTTACCTCATTGCGACTGCAGCAAGTGCCACTGCTGCCACTCCTTCCGCTCTGCAGCATTTGGTCACTATGCAAATGGAAGAGGGGCGCCATACGGAGCCCCGCCTTCTCATTTCATGGCAGCCATCTTTGTACAGCCTTTTCTTTCCGTGAACGGGATGCCACAAGGTGCAAATGCTTGTGATCTCTATGGAACCCGCTAGCTTTATACACTAGAATAAAGCAGGTGGACTCGATAGGGACCCATTGGAAATGCTGCCTGTCATGTGAGCATGGCAGGCAGTATTTACTTATTTGCAATGCAGTGTGCAAATATTCCGGACAAAATGCGGCATACTCTGCCGTGCAAATTACCAGAGTTTGGCAGCAGGGAGCCACCTACGTGTATGTAACAGCTCCCTGCCTTCAAATTCCACAATGGAGCAAAATGAGCTCTAATGTGTTTTCAAATGTTGATTTGAGCGACCAAATCCTCTGTGGAGAGTGTGACGGTGAACATTCATACCACGCAGTAGCAATCCAACCTCTCAAGCAACCCAATGTTCCATGATGCACATTCAGCTCTCTAAAAAACTACTCTATGGTCTATTGTATCTCTCCTGAAGAGAGCCACTGTGCACTAATTGTTACTCTTGACTGACCACATCATTGACCAACTGGTGCATGTTTGTATGTATGTCCTGGGTTTTATATAGCAGAAATTTAGCTGTGAAGCAACAGAGTGATTCAACAGGGAGATGCATTAGTAGGGTACAAAAAGATGGGTTCACTTAGAAGGTCACATTTTTAAGGGTAAACCTGGAATGTCATGGAGGGAGAGGATGCAAAGGGTTGCAGCAGATATAGGTTAGGATGGAAAAGGCGGATCCATTCTTCATTAATATCTGCAGCTACTGCTGAGGCTATATTCCTGTATGTTTCATTCAATCTGACCTTCCTCACTGCACGGTCGAGTTCACGAGTCTGCCTCAGTGAGTCTGTGACCCACTTAACATTCCACCCACTGGCTGTGATGACTACAGTAGAGACTACACAATGACACAGACCCATTTAGTCATCTCTATGTTAATTTTAGAATCGTTTTCATTGTTGAAAAAACACAAAAACACTTAGAGTGTATAATGTATTGCTTCCTTACTGATCCACGGTTCTGCCATTTTCTCAGAGATTAGTTTCCTAATGTTATCTAGCTTCAATTTGTCTGAAACAATTTGGTCAAGAGCAAACAACCATTTGTGTATCGAGCAACAACACTAGGGCTTAATGTTTTTTTTTTTTCTAGAGGGGTTTTTCTGCTTCTCCTCCTAATGGCAAGTGATATCATTACTTGCTATTAATAACCAGAAGCCAAATCGGTTGTCCAATATACATCAATAAAATCACTGGGAACTAACACTGCCTATCACCACTTGTAGTAATTCTGCAGTGCCAAGTAACGGTAACAGTGAATCCGTTTGGTGATATTTCGGCAGATATACAGCTGAAAGACCACCAAACTTGTAATGAGGCCCTCCAGACCGTACCTAATTAAAAAAGCAGCTATTCGGCTTCATATTCGGGTAAGAGCCATGTAGATGGGTGACAGAGCCCAAAACCACACAACAGGATGGGCACTTCCCCCAGAAGAAGAACAATCATGTTTCAGCTTTGCTTTCCAAGTCTCAAGCCCCTGGGGCCACTGCCAAGTTGCTGACAACCAGCATGGGAAGTGGTGCCCCTTAGAAGCTGCAGGTGAGGCCCTGCTTCAGATGATCCTGAGTTCTGAGCTGCCTGCTTTCCATGTGTTTGCTGCTCAGTCTGTCATGGACTCATGTCTCAGGGGCTCACTGGTGGGACCGTGGTTAACCTATCCTGGTACTTCAGGCATCATGGCTTGTACTGAGAATGCAGGCGCAAGAAGGGAAGAATAACCATGCTTAGTCTTGGGGCAAACCCCAGAATCGGAGCACAAAAAACTGATATGTCCAGGCGGGGATTGGGCCGTACATGCCTTCTCCCTGCAGTTACTGGACGAAGGCTAGAACCTAAAGCCTTCATGGGCCTCCGGCTGATGCCTGTAGGCCTCTGTGGGTACCTATTTTACTTGCCTCTGAGCTCGCTAAACATCTCCGAAAGGGATCTCAGAGCTAACTCTGGAGAAAGGCCTATTCAGCATCTTGGAGGAGACTGATGGAAACTGTTACTGGTGGATTATCTGGGCAAAACAAGTCACTGGGCCTAATTACGCGTTAGGTGGTAAGGGATTACCGGCACCGGTAAGGGCACCGGTGGCGGTAATCCCTTACCACCCTATTCCGAGGTCCCTTAGTGGGTCCCTTCCTTAACGCCTGGTTCGTTATGGAAGGGACCCCTTAAGGGACTTCAGAGCTAATAACGGTACCGCAAATTGCGGTACCGTTATTAGCTCCATCCCCATTCCTATTGAGCCCTATGGGGGCTCGAATGGGAATGGGGAATGGTTCCCGGAATGGGGACTTACCGGGTCCTCCAAGGTTGGAATGACTCGGTAAGCCCCTATTTCGGGAACCCGGACCCGGAATGCGGTAAGGGGTCAGCCATGGCACCAATAGCGCCATGGCTGCCGCCTACTGCGTAATGAGGCCCACTGTGTCTCAATGGGTCTGAAAAATGAGGTTTACTCACCTT
The DNA here is from genome assembly GCF_040938575.1 of Ambystoma mexicanum. NCBI lineage: Eukaryota > Metazoa > Chordata > Amphibia > Caudata > Ambystomatidae > Ambystoma > Ambystoma mexicanum. The sequence goes on along the minus strand of NC_090933.1, from coordinate 910,058,168 downwards.
GTACATCCTTGGCACAAAGTCCTTGAAGGCCAGTGGAGATATGATGGTGAAGACCTTCACATACCAGTGAAGCTGGTTCTCGAGGCATGTGACATGGCCATATGCGAGAGGCTACAGGATGAGGACTGGGTAACTCTATGGGCTGGGATCCACCACCTGCTCTGTGATGCTGGCCCAGAGAGGGTGTACAGAGTACACCTCAAGTTCACTACCCCACGGCTAATCTTGTATGTCAAATCTTTGACCAAAACCTAAGGCCCCATTGAACTCCAAGCATTATAACTAGGGTTTTGAAACTCCAAGGCCCTGATTATGTGTTTGGCAGTAGTGGCAAACATCTAGTATTTTAGTATTAGTATGTTACTCTGTCCAATTACAAGTTTCATTCACTACCACATAAAAACATTACCACGTGCAGTATTTACCCCATGCGGCAATTGACAATCCCCAAGGAGTTCTATGATACTCCAAATAGGGGCATAACTTTCAGGTCCACGTGACTCGGAATCAGGCGGACCCGTAAAGTTACTACATGCTTACTGCATGCAGTAACGGTAATATCATTTTGCTGTATTTCCAAAATACCTCAAAACGGTAAAAAAGTTACCACATGGTAACATTCTAAAATACCAGCTGTTTAACCACAACCGCCAAACTCATAGTCAGGCCCTAAGTCTGGAGAGGTCAGGCTGCCCCCTTCTCAGACCCACAGTTGATGGACTGCGTGGACTGCAGTAAACCTTACTAAACATCAGCTGAAAGAACGAAATAGATTCACATGAGCGCTTTAAACCTTACAAGCGTCAAACAGCACGAGATCACAGTTGCTCAGAAACAACAAGACCTCCTACCACCCACCGTGCCTGAACACCTAGGGGAAAGCACGAGGGAACTAGTGGCCAGAGGTTAACAGCCATCTTATTCCAATATGGTGGCCGGATGTAAAGTAATCCCTGTATGTGGAAGTGTGGGGAGGTCCACTGCACACAGTATCTCAGTTGGGCAAACTGCAGTGTGCCCTAACCCACACCAACCACCGACCCCGTCGTTAGGTGGCAAACAGCTGCAATACATCCCGTACTTATTGTCCCAATCCCTGACGCAACAGGACATAAAGAAAGGTTGAGTCAACAGGGCAGTGTTGGAGTTCATAGTCACATGGCAGATGTGCAGGCGTGGGGGAGAGTGAAGAGTAGAGTGTGTCAGTGTGGCAAGGTGTTGAAAAGGAGAAGGGGGAGCATGTCAAGTGAGAGAGAAGGAGGAGTGAGAGTGGAGAGGAGGAAGAAAAGAGAATGAGAGCAGTGGAGAGGAAAAGGAGAAGGGAAGGAGAGGCCAGGCAAGAAGCAGAGAGGAGAAGAAGACACAGTGATAGGAGGAGGATAGAAATGGACAGAGCAGAGAGGATGAAGGAGACGAGAAGGAGAGTAGGTGGTTTGTGAAGGAGGGACTGAGGAATGTTTAGTGTACCCTGGTACCATGTGGGTGGTACCTTGTGGCGATATCATCAACAGGCAAGTGAACCCCTGCAGAAGCAAAGAAAGGGATGTCCCTAACACAGAGACTGCAACTGACAACTTGACTTGCCAAGGAGGTGGTCATAAAATATGAAAGAGAGAGGGCAGGACTGAAGACCAAAGCCCTAAAGAAGGGAAGATACCAGAGTTTTATTGTACAGCCTCTAGCCCCATATCTGTAGGCTCAGACAAACCTAACCCCTTGTGTGCCCAAAAACGTTAGTGAACCTTTTATTTGTCTCAAGTCATCTGTTGTGACGGGGTCCAAACAAAAACGTGAGTCAAGAAGGGTAAACTAGGCCAATGATGTGAGGGCAAAGTCACACAAGGCACAGATGCATGTTCACGGTACTCCCTGGATTGTTGGAAGGTGACCCACTGAAGCATAATGAATAAAAACAAATATTAAGGAAGTCACGGAAATGGTGAGAGAAAGTTCATCAATAGACAACTAAAAACAGTGTGAAAATGCATTCGTGCCTCTTTGGAGTAATCCATCTCTGCAAGAAGCATCTTACATGGTTCTTTCTAGAGAAGAGACTGGAATGAAACGCATGTGTGTGTGTAATCGGAGGGCAATCGCTCAGGTGGAACTGCACCTGCTTTTCTTAATGTTAAGCATAAAATACTTATATAATGCTTCAGAGAGTACGGATATCTCAGGAGTGTGAAGGAAATGGGCTGTTGGTGTAGGGTGGGACATCTTTCGATTGTAATCCAAAAGATACAAAAAGTAATCATAGATGAGTACAGACTGTGCAAGAAATAAGACAGCTTTATTGGACCAAAAAGCTAAGAGAAAATGATCAGACAGTCCCATGGAACTGAACTGGATGAAGAATTCTCATTTCTGCTTACTTGCGGCAACACCATTTATGGGGAAACACCACACACACATTAGTTACATTTTCGGGCGGTTGAAATCAAAGCTGTCACTTTAAAATTAGCTGGCATAGCTCATAATACAACTGGACAACTGGCTGAAAGCTGATTGGACCCTTGTGTTTGGAGATAGCGTGAGGAGAGCACATTCTGCCAAGCTCAACCGATAACCTGTCATGCAGATATCAGCAAGGCCATGAATGTTGTTGCAACCCCCGAACACTAACTCCCCTGCTTCTCTTCCACACCATGCTGCCACCTTTGCCCTGAAAAACCTGTGGGGCACAGAGAAGGCACCGTGTTGGCACATACATTTCATTTATTTTATTAATTCTATCATGGAAATTTTGCCTGGGCCTGTCTGTACACGGCACCGTGGCCTTCTAATTATAGTCTGAACTGCGTTACCATGAAAACATCTTTCCTTGCAACATTAATTGGCACTGCTTGGCATTGACATCCCGATCTTCTCTGCTTTCACTTTGTTGCTCAGTTTGGAAAAATAAAACACAACCAGGAATAAAGCGGCAGCCGTTAATATGGGCTTTCTATTAATGTATTTTCTACCTCTGGGCCTACATAAACATGGCCGTCCTACTGCTCCCACATTGCTCTTAAAAACCCCTACCACTGTGTCACATGGGGGCCAGCCAACACCCCTCCACATGCCCCTATAACCATCCACATTGGTTTCAGGAGTGGCGTGCCCACAGGGGGCGGCAGGGTGGAGGCCCCTCTTAATTGTAAGGACCCTCTAGGTCCATAAAGTAAATGTAACATCAGAAAAAGAAGGTATTTGAGTTATGGAAAACGTGATTTTAACGCTCTACGATGCAAATGTATTTGGAAGGAATTCTTTGCAAAAGGTAAAACGAATGGCATCCCTTATGCCCTACCCAGCACTTCACTTGAATGAAGACCGACCAATAAAACTCACATGCCTTCACTCATGTAGATGCCTGGGAAAGGCATCAGGGACATGTGTCTTGTGTCTTGTGTTCCCTGCCTTGGTCCTGCATGAATGCTTGCCTGAGAGAATGCCTGCTGGAATGTTATGCCTGTGGAATGTTGTGGTGTGAGTGCCCTGTAAGCTCCATGAATGTCAATTGGAGTGAAGCAGCCTGCGAGAGAGGAGGCCGGTGGCTGTCTCCTGTATACCTTCCTACTTACTTACCCCTGGACGTACCTGCTGTTTACCTTGTCACTGGAACATAGCAAGTTTACTTCTCTTACCAGAGTATAAGACCATTTCATTTCACCCCGTAACACTGGTGATGAGCTGGCTTGAGGGAAGGGCCAGGAACCTGCAGCTGTCCAGAGTGAGCAGTGCCCAGAAGGAAGGAAGGAAGCAGTTGAGACCAAGGAGGGGACATCCACCTGCCCGCCACCCCCAAAGGTGAGCTGACCCCTGTCCCATGGCCCTACAGTAGTTGCATGGCAGGAAGGAGGCAGCTGGGGCGGGAAATGACTGTAGCAATTGAAGCATAAGCCGGGCAGCACCAGTAGCCAGTAGGGTCATCCATAACCAGTGGGGCCATTGGGGTGTTTTATGGCTACTGGAGAGCATTGGGCCATTAGTGAGTATTATGGCCACTGGAGGAAGCTGGTAGTAGCAGCCTTGAAGTTATTTTGGTGGCTAATCCAGCCTGGGAGAAATTAAGGATTGCAGCACATATAACTGCAGCCTGGGAGAAGTTGAGGTAGTTTATACTGCAGCAGAACCCAGCCTGGGAGTTACAAGTAGTTATGTGTGGGTGTAACAGGGCTGCAAGGAGCAGGTCCATACAGATTGGGGGCAACACATCTGTAGTGAGGGCAACCAGAAACGCTCGCTGCAACAATTAGAACAGTTCCCATATCCCTCAAAAGAATTGAGAGAGTAGAGGAAGCAAGCCGCTTACCTTAGAGGAGCAGAGCACTTAAAGAAAGGTCCACTGTCACTTTAGGCCAGTCCAATGGTGGTAAAGAAGGAGCTCTGCGCGGTGGCTTGAAACAAAATGATGGTGGGTAGGTCCGTATGGTGTTGGCGAACGTTAGAACACTGCAGGATGTTCCATCAGCAGGGGTTGTCTTTCGTTTTACTGAGAGCTTCATTATGTTTGGAAAAAAGGACCTACAAAACGTTTAGGAGGCGGGATGACATCAGGGGATGTCCTCTGTTTCCTGCTGCGCCGTGTGTTAACAGTACCTCAGAGTGCTTTACATGGATGATACTCAGGTTCTCTGCGAGGGTTGGCAGGAGGAAACTCGTAGTGCACCCGATCCTTTATACGTAATGGGGAGAATGCGATCCAGGTAACTAATAACGGCATCATGGTAGTGAGCTGCTGACATTTTCTAACTAGACTGCGGCAGTGATCAGCTGCACTTGGGGCACCCTGTTAACAAGAGATGTTGTATTTGACAACGTACTATGTTTTTATAGTGCATGCTTTGCATGTGAAGGATGCTCTACTGTCCACAGCAACAGGTTCTTTCCACATTTTAAAGATGCTCTGCTCTGCTGCTAATGCAAGGCCATCTTTTTCAGTATTTGTGTTCGACAATTTGCAAACTTAGTTGTCATGTGAGGTCTATTTTTAGAAAAGTATGGTACATGATTGTTGAAGTGGGTGTGCTTGGCGTACGCTGGCTATGTGGCAAAATGATTGCGGAATGTAAGCTTGGTGAACATTTGACGTGGCCTCTGTTTCCAGTAAAATAATGTGGGACATGACAGCAATGCAATTTTTAACAGTGAGATGTCTTGCGCACATTTTTCTTCCATAGGACCAACGTGTACTTTATGGACTTTTTCTCAAAATGTTAAGAGTTTCAAGATGCGGATTGGAGTTTATCACCTTTGCAAAAGGTAAAACGAATGGCATCCCTTATGCCCTACCCAACACGTCACTTGAATGAAGACCGGCGAATAAAACTCACACGCCTTCACTTTTTCTCAAAATGTTAAGGGTTTCAAGATGCGATTGGAGTTGATCGCCTTGTGCGTGCCTGAGGGTGATGTGCATTGGGAGAATGCAATTTTAGGGGGTTTGGAACTCGGCACAAGTTTTATAGGGGTGTTCTGCCACCGTTCCACAAGTTTTGGGGATTGGAACCCGGCACACATTTTATAGGGGTGATCTGCAACCTGTGCAATGAGTTTGGGGTTTGGAATCCGGCACTAGTTTTAATGGGGTGTTCTGCCACTTGTGCCACAGATTTTGGGATTTGGAACCTGGTACAAGTTTTATAAGGGTATTCTGCCACCCGTGCCACAGATTGTGGGGTGTGGAACCCGACAGTAGTTTATAGGGCTGTTCTGCCACCTGTGCCACTAATATTGGAGTGATGGACACTGCACTTGAGGGGGTTTCCTGCCCGTGCCTTGGGTAGTTGGACGCCGTTACCTTAGGGGGTGGTCCTCTCCGCCTGTCATGCACGGACTGGGTGCCTGTGCTCTGTGCATTTTGAGCTTTGATTTTGTTCTGGTAGTATACTAGAAGATGAAGTGTGTGCTGTGTTTCAGGGCACCTTAGTTGTGGACAGCAGGATGAACGAGGATGTTGTTTTGGGATCGTGTGGCAATACTGGTGTGGTGAGAGTTAAGGCTGGTTCCTTGGTCTGAATGTCTGCGGTAGGCCTGCTACAGACCCTGAGTTTATTGGATAGTGATTGGCTGCTTTGCAGGTCGTTGAGGGCACTATGTTGGTGGAAGCATGAGACATGTCTCCTTGTTCTTCGGTTTGGAGTGAGTGGGTCTTGGATTGGAGTTTTGGAGTGTGGAGGTGAGCAGAGTGTTGTTGGTTCATAATTTGGTCGCATTAACCTGTGTGTTTTCCCTCACACTTCTTTCTGTACCTTTATCTTGGTTTCTGTTCAGGAGGGGCTGTGCTGTGTTTTGTGTTCCCTGCCTTGGTCCTGCATGAATGCTTGCATGAGAGAATGCCTGATGGAATGTTATGCCTGTGGAATGCTGCAGTGTGAATGCCCTATAAGCTCCATGAATGTCAGTTGGAGTGAAGCAGCCTGCGAGAGTGGAGGCCCGTGGATGTCCCCTGGTTACCTTCCTACTTACTTACCCTTGGACTTACCTAATGTATATAACTTGTCACTGGAATTTAGTAAAGAAGTCCCTTACCTGACTATCAGAGCATTTTATTTCACCCTGCAACAGGAAACCATGGCTAGCATCACAGGCTTCTGAATGCTTCACGGGTGCTGGAAAATCAAGCGCATGAATCTTGTTCAAAACATCTTCACATACACATCTGCATGTCTATCAAAGGCCAGGGGCGTGGCCAGAATGCTGACCTGCCCTCTGCCTGATCCAAAAATAGGCAGGAGCTTGGTGAGGGCACTGTTCTGCCCCCTGACCCTCTTCTTCCAATGTGATGGCGTCTGGAGTTAGGGGAAAGCCCCGCTGAAGAGCAGATCACTGCTGCAGCTCAGGTAACATTTTAAAATAAACAAAGGAATGTTGTACATGCATCTTGTTTGAGTGTATGTGTTTGTGTGATTGAATGTGTGTTAGAGAGAGAGTTTATTTGAAAAAGGTGCGTGCGTGCATGTGAGTGACAGAGTGGATCTGCGTAAGTGTGTGAATGAGAATGCACTGGGGATGTTCTGGGTACGTGTGTGGATGAGTGAGAGAAGCTGCATGAGTGCATATGGCTGCGTGTGCTTGGAAAGCTACAGCCTGGTGGGGGGATTGGTGCGCACAGCCTAACACATTTGTAAAATGCCATGCCATGTTTTCTTACTGTGGCATGGCATTTTACAAAGGCATTATGGGAAAACCCAACGTGATGAGTGTTCTTGCAGCAAGCATGCCTGGGTAAGAAAACACGTCATAGGGGCGGGCATTCGTGCAGCAAGAATGTCTGGGTAAGAAAACACGTCATAGGGGCGGGCATTCGTGCAGCAAGAATGCCTGGGTAAGAAAACACGTCATAGGGGCGGGCATTCGTGCTGCAAGCATGCCTGGGTAAGAAAACACGTCATAGGGGCGGGCATTCGTGCAGCAAGCATGCCTGGGTAAGAAAACACGTCATAGGGGCGGGCATTCGTGCAGCAAGCATGCCTGGGCAAGAAAACACGTCATAGGGGCGGGCATTTGTGCAGCAAGCATGCCTGGGTAGCGGGCATTCGTGCTGCAAGAATGTCTGGGTAAGAAAACACGTCATAGGGGCGGGCATTCGTGCAGCAAGAATGCCTGGGTAAGAAAACAAGTCATAGGGGCGGGCATTCGTGCAGCAAGAATGTCTGGGTAAGAAAACACGTCATAGGGGCGGGCATTCGTGCAGCAAGAATGTCTGGGTAAGAAAACACGTCATAAAGGCGGGCATTCGTGCAGCAAGAATGCCTGGGTAAGAAAACACGTCATAGGGGCGGGCATTCGTGCAGCAAGAATGCCTGGGTAAGAAAACACGTCTTTGCAGAAAACACACGTTTTCTTTCTGTGACAAGGCACTGTTTACTGGGCACCTAGTGGACCTGGAAATCAGACACATGCTGTGAAAAGTTACTGGTGCCAGCAGGTGGGGGTTTGGTGATGTCTCCGGAGAAAGGGCGTGAAGTAGGACACATATCAGGCTGGACATTAATCACACTCTAGGGCACAGGAGTACCTGATAGGATATTAGAGCACGGTATAACTCAGTCTTAGGGACCAGACCATTCCGTCTGATTGCATAAATTAGTCAAAGCTGTGAGAGCTTCTCAAGGATACGCGAATGCCAGGCTCATTAATGTCAATCTGTCAAAGGTATCATTCATTACCTCGTTGGCAAGAGTCTGCTTGCGGCAGGCAGGCAAGCTGTCATAGCGAACTGTTTCTACTTTTAGGGAAGGCTCCTTGATATCCGGTTTTGCACATCAATACAGAGGGAGTACCTCAGTTTCCTCTCCGCATTCATTTGGCATGAGACGAATCTGAAGGACGGGTCTTGCCAGCCAGCGGCTAGGAAGGCTGTCAGCATGCAGAACCTAACAAAAGGAGAGACATTTATTTTTTAGATATATACATTGATGCTTAGATGTGTCTCCTTTTGGTGGTGAAGTCAGTGCTTGGCTTGATGTGCAATAAGTCCCATGTTGTGTTTTCCTTTTCTAACGCATGCATGTTGGAATACAATGGAGATGTACTTAAATGTGGTAATCCAGACCTACCTGTGCCCTCTACGAATTTGCTATTAAAAATATATGCATTGCCCATGTGTAAATGTGCCACAGGGGGCAAATGGAGGACCCTGAGGTTTTTTGTAGGCATTTAGCATGGCATTTGCAGCAAAAGTGAAAATTGGGAAATGGAATTCCGGCCTGTGCAGGATTTAAAATTAAAGGTCGCAACTTGTGATGTTATGTGAATTGGTCACCCTAACAGGCGAGGTGGGTCACTGTGCACTGGAGGAGAACGCCGAAGGGAGGTAGTAATGAGTGTTACCTGAGCACCACATTTTCCAGCAGCGCAAACTGGAGGGCATGGTGCAAAATCCACACAACCAAGAATGCGCAGGTAAATGGTGCCCAGCGCAATTTATGGAGCAATCCAGGTGGCTTGCCATCTAGGCCCTCTTCATGTGTTGATGGAGCCAAATCCGTTTAAGCAGCATCATATTGCTCAGGAGTGTTGCTTACATGCTGACCCTTCACTGGTACAGCATCATATTGCTCAGGAGTGTTGCTTACACGCTGACCCTTCACTGCTACAGCATCATATTGCTCAGGATCATTGCTTACACGCTGATCCTTCACTGGTACACGCTGACCCTTCACTGGTACAGCATCATATTGTTCAGGAGTGTTGCTTACACGCTGACCCTTCACTGGTGAAGCATCATATTGCTCAGGATCGTTGCTTACACGCTGACCCTTCACTGGTACAGCATCATATTGCTCAGGAGTGTTGCTTACACGCTGACCCTTCACTGGTACAGCATCATATTGCTCAGGAGTGTTGCTTACACGCTGACCCTTCACTGGTACAGCATCATATTGCTTGGGATCGTTGCTTACACGCTGACCCTTCACTGGTACAGCATCATATTGCACAGGAGTGTTGCTTACACGCTGACCCTTCACTGATACCCCATCATATTATTCAGGAGTGTTGCTTACACGCTGACCCTTCACTGGTACAGCATCATATTGTTCAGGAGTGTTGCTTACACGCTGACCCTTCACTGATACCCCATCATATTGTTCAGGAGTGTTGCTTACATGTTGACCCTTCACTGGTACAGCATCATATTGTTCAGGAGTGTTGCTTACACGCTGACCCTTCACTGGTACAGCATCATATTGTTCAGGAGTGTTGCTTACACGCTGACCCTTCACTGGTACAGCATCATATTGCTCAGGAGTGTTGCTTACACGCTGACCCTTCACTGGTACAGCATCATATTGCTCAGGATCGTTGCTTACACGCTGATCCTTCACTGGTACACGCTGACCCTTCACTGGTACAGCATCATATTGTTCAGGAGTGTTGCTTACACGCTGACCCTTCACTGGTACAGCATCATATTGCTCAGGAGTGTTGCTTACACGCTGACCCTTCACTGGTACAGCATCATATTGCTCAGGATCGTTGCTTACACGCTGATCCTTCACTGGTACACGCTGACCCTTCACTGGTACAGCATCATATTGCTCGGGAGTGTTGCTTACACGCTGACCCTTCACTGGTACAGCATCATATTGCTCGGGATCGTTGCTTACACGCTGACCCTTCACTGGTACAGCATCATATTGCACAGGAGTGTTGCTTACACGCTGACCCTTCACTGATACCCCATCATATTATTCAGGAGTGTTGCTTACACGCTGACCCTTCACTGGTACAGCATCATATTGTTCAGGAGTGTTGCTTACACGCTGACCCTTCACTGATACCCCATCATATTGTTCAGGAGTGTTGCTTACACGCTGACCCTTCACTGGTACAGCATCATATTGTTCAGGAGTGTTGCTTACACCCTGACCCTTCACTGGTACAGCATCATATTGCTCAGGAGTGTTGCTTACACGCTGACCCTTCACTGATACCCCATCATATTGTTCAAGAGTGTTGCTTATACGCTGACCCTTCACTGGTACAGCATCATATTGTTCAGGAGTGTTGGTTACGCGCTGACCCTTCACTGATACCCCATCCTTTTGTTCAGGAGTGTTCCTTATACGCTGACCCTTCACTGGTACAGCATCATATTATTGAGGAGTGTTGCTTACACGCTGACCCTTCACTGGTACAGCATCATATTGTTCAGGAGTGTTGCTTACACGCTGACGCTTCACTGGTACAGCATCATATTGCTCAGGAGTGTTGCTTACACGCTGACCCTTCACTGGTACAGCATCATATTGTTCAGGAGTGTTGCTTACACGCTGACCCTTCACTGGTACAGCATCATATTGTTCAGGAGTGTTGCTTACATGCTGACCCTTCACTGGTACAGTATCATATTGCTCAGGAGTGTTGCTTACACGCTGACCCTTCACTGATACCCCATCATATTGTTCAGGAGTGTTGCTTACACGCTGACCCTTCACTGGTACAGCATCATATTGTTCAGGAGTGTTGCTTACACGCTGACCCTTCACTGATACCCCATCATATTGTTCAGGAGTGTTGCTTACACGCTGACCCTTCACTGGTACAGCATCATATTGTTCAGGAGTGTTGCTTACACGCTGACCCTTCACTGGTACAGCATCATATTGTTCAGGAGTGTTGCTTACACGCTGACCCTTCACTGATACCCCATCATATTGTTCAGGAGTGTTGCTAACACGCTGACCCTTCACTGGTACAGCATCATATTGTTGAGGAGTGTTGCTTACAAGCTGACCCTTCACTGGTACAGCATCATATTGCTCAGGAGTGCTGCTTACACGCTGACCCTTCACTGGTACAGCATCATATTGCTCAGGATCGTTGCTTACACGCTGACCCTTCACTGGTACAGCATCATATTGTTTAGGCGTGTTGCTTACACGCTGACCCTTCACTGGTACCTCATCCTATTGTTCAGGAGTGTTGCTTACACGCTGACCCTTTACTGCTACCCCATCATATTGTTCAGGAGTGTTGCTTACACGCTGACACTTCACTGGTACAGCATCATATTGGTCAGGAGTGTTGGTTACGCGCTGACCCTTCACTGATACCCCATCCTTTTGTTCAGGAGTGTTCCTTACACGCTGACCCTTCACTGGTACAGCATCATATTATTGAGGAGTGTTGCTTACACGCTGACCCTTCACTGGTACAGCATCATATTGTTCAGGAGTGTTGCTTACACGCTGACCCTTCACTGGTACAGCATCATATTGCTCAGGAGTGTTGCTTACACGCTGACCCTTCACTGATACCCCATCATATTGTTCAGGAGTGTTGCTTACACGCTGACCCTTCACTGGTACAGCATCATATTGTTCAGGAGTGTTGCTTACACGCTGACCCTTCACTGGTACAGCATCATATTGCTCAGGAGTGTTGCTTACACGCTGACCCTTCACTGATACCCCATCATATTGTTCAGGAGTGTTGCTTACACGTTGACCCTTCACTGGTACAGCATCATATTGTTCAGGAGTGTTGCTTACACGCTGACCCTTCACTGATACCCCATCATATTGTTCAGGAGTGTTGCTTACACGCTGACCCTTCACTGGTACAGCATCATATTGTTCAGGAGTGTTGCTTACACGCTGACGCTTCACTGGTACCCCATCCTATTGTTCAGGAGTGTTGCTTACACGCTGACCCTTCACTGGTACCCCATCCTATTGTTCAGGAGTGTTGCTTACACGCTGACCCTTCACTGGTACAGCATCCTATTGTTCAGGAGTGTTGCTTACACGCTGACCCTTCACTGGTACAGCATCATATTGTTCAGGAGTGTTGCTTACACGCTGACCCTTCACTGGTACAGCATCATATTGCTCAGGAGTGTTGCTTACACGCTGACCGTTCACTGGTACAGCATCATATTGCTCAGGATCGTTGCTTACACGCTGACCCTTCACTGGTACAGCATCATATTGTTTAGGCGTGTTGCTTACACGCTGACCCTTCACTGGTACAGCATCATATTGCTCAGGATCGTTGCTTACACGCTGACCCTTCACTGGTACAGCATCATATTGTTTAGGCGTGTTGCTTACACGCTGACCCTTCACTGGTACCTCATCCTATTGTTCAGGAGTGTTGCTTACACGCTGACCCTTCACTGATACCCCATCCTTTTGTTCAGGAGTGTTCCTTACACGCTGACCCTTCACTGGTACAGCATCATATTATTGAGGAGTGTTGCTTACACGCTGACCCTTCACTGGTACAGCATCATATTGTTCAGGAGTGTTGCTTACACGCTGACCCTTTACTGGTACAGCATCATATTGCTCAGGAGTGTTGCTTACACGCTGACCCTTAACTGATACCCCATCATATTGTTCAGGAGTGTTGCTTACACGCTGACCCTTCACTGGTACAGCATCATATTGCTCAGGAGTGTTGCTTACACGCTGACCCTTCACTGGTACAGCATCATATTGCTCAGGAGTGTTGCTTACACGCTGACCCTTCACTGGTACAGCATCATATTGTTCAGGAGTGTTGCTTACACCCTGACCCTTCACTGGTACAGCATCATATTGTTCAGGAGTGTTGCTTACACGCTGACCCTTCACTGATACCCCATCATATTGTTCAGGAGTGTTGCTTACACGCTGACCCTTCACTGGTACAGCATCATATTGTTCATGAGTGTTGCTTACACGCTGACCCTTCACTAGTACAGCATCATATTGTTCAGGAGTGTTGCTTACACGCTGACCCTTCACTGGTACCCCATCATATTGTTCAGGATTGTTGCTTACACGCTGACCCTTCACTGGTACAGCATCATATTGTTCAGGAGTGTTGCTTACACGCTGACCCTTCACTGGTACAGCATCATATTGGTCAGGAGTGTTGGTTACGCGCTGACCCTTCACTGATACCCCATCCTTTTGTTCAGGAGTGTTCCTTACACGCTGACCCTTCACTGGTACAGCATCATATTATTGAGGAGTGTTGCTTACATGCTGACCCTTCACTGATACCCCATCATATTGTTCAGGAGTGTTGCTTACATGCTGACCCTTCACTGGTACAGCATCATATTGCTCAGGAGTGTTGATTACACGCTGACCCTTCACTGATACCCCATCATATTGTTCAGGAGTGTTGCTTACACACTGACCCTTCACTGGTACAGCATCATATTGGTCAGGAGTGTTGCTTACACCCTGACCCTTCACTGGTACAGCATCATATTGTTCAGGAGTGTTGCTTACACGCTGACCCTTCACTGATACCCCATCATATTGTTTAGGAGTGTTGCTTACACGCTGACCCTTCACTGATACCCCATCATATTGTTCAGGAGTGTTGCTTACACGCTGACCCTTCACTGGTACAGCATCATATTGTTCAGGAGTGTTGCTTACACGCTGACCCTTCACTGATACCCCATCATATTGTTCAGGAGTGTTGCTTACACGCTGAACCTTCACTGATACCCCATCATATTGTTCAGGAGTGTTGCTTACACGCTGACCCTTCACTGGTACAGCATCATATTGTTCAGGAGTGTTGCTTACACGCTGACCCTTCACTGATACCCCATCATATTGTTCAGGACTGTTGCTTACACGCTGACCCTTCACTGGTACAGCATCATATTGTTCAGGAGTGTTGCTTACACGCTGACCCTTCACTGGTACAGCATCATATTGTTCAGGAGTGTTGCTTACACGCTGACCCTTCACTGGTACAGCATCATATTGTTCAGGAGTGTTGCTTACACGCTGACCCTTCACTGGTACAGCATCATATTGTTCAGGAGTGTTGCTTACACGCTGACCCTTCACTGGTACAGCATCATATTGGTCAGGAGTGTTGGTTACGCGCTGACCCTTCACTGATACCCCATCCTTTTGTTCAGGAGTGTTCCTTACACGCTGACCCTTCACTGGTACAGCATCATATTATTGAGGAGTGTTGCTTACACACTGACCCTTCACTGGTACAGCATCATATTGTTCAGGAGTGTTGCTTACACGCTGACCCTTCACTGGTACAGCATCATATTGCGCTGGAGTGTTGCTTACACGCTGACCCTTCACTGATACCCCATCATATTGTTCAGGAGTGTTGCTTACACGCTGACCCTTCACTGGTACAGCATCATATTGTTCAGGAGTGTTGCTTACATGCTGACCCTTCACTGATACCCCATCATATTGTTCAGGAATGTTGCTTACACGCTGACCCTTCACTGGTACAGCATCATATTGCTCAGGAGTGTTGCTTACACGCTGACCCTTCACTGGTACAGCATCATATTGCTCAGGAGTGTTGCTTACACGCTGACCCTTCACTGGTACAGCATCATATTGTTCAGGAGTGTTGCTTACACCCTGACCCTTCACTGGTACAGCATCATATTGCTCAGGACTGTTGCTTACACGCTGACCCTTCACTGGTACAGCATCATATTGTTCAGGAGTGTTGCTTACACGCTGACCCTTCACTGATACCCCATCATATTGTTCAGGAGTGTTGCTTACACGCTGACCCTTCACTGGTACAGCATCATATTGTCCAGGAGTGTTGCTTACACCCTGACCCTTCACTGGTACAGCATCATATTATTGAGGAGTGTTGCTTACACACTGACCCTTCACTGGTACAGCATCATATTGTTCAGGAGTGTTGCTTACACGCTGACCCTTCACTGGTACAGCATCATATTGGTCAGGAGTGTTGGTTACGCGCTGACCCTTCACTGATACCCCATCCTTTTGTTCCAGAGTGTTCCTTACACGCTGACCCTTCACTGGTACAGCATCATATTATTGAGGAGTGTTGCTTACATGCTGACCCTTCACTGGTACAGCATCATATTGTTCAGGAGTGTTGCTTAAATGCTGACCCTTCACTGGTACAGCATCATATTGCTCAGGAGTGTTGCTTACACGCTGACCCTTCACTGATACCCCACCATATTGTTCAGGAGTGTTGCTTACATGCTGACCCTTCACTGGTACAGCATCATATTGTTCAGGAGTGTTGCTTACACGCTGACCCTTCACTGATACCCCATCCTATTGTTCAGGAGTGTTGCTTACACGCTGACCCTTCACTGGTACAGCATCATATTGTTCAGGAGTGTTGCTTACACGCTGACCCTTCACTGGTACAGCATCATATTGTTCAGGAGTGTTGCTTACACGCTGACCCTTCACTGGTACAGCATCATATTGTTCAGGAGTGTTGCTTACACGCTGACCCTTCACTGATACCCCATCATATTGTTCAGGAGTGTTGCTTACACGCTGACCCTTCACTAATACCCCATCATATTGTTCAGGAGTGTTGCTTACACGCTGACCCTTCACTGGTACAGCATCATATTGTCCAGGAGTGTTGCTTACACCCTGACCCTTCACTGGTACAGCATCATATTATTGAGGAGTGTTGCTTACACACTGACCCTTCACTGGTACAGCATCATATTGTTCAGGAGTGTTGCTTACACGCTGACCCTTCACTGATACCCCATCATATTGTTCAGGAGTGTTGCTTACACGCTGACCCTTCACTGGTACAGCATCATATTGTTCAGGAATGTTGGTTACGCGCTGACCCTTCACTGATACCCCATCCTTTTGTTCAGGAGTGTTCCTTACACGCTGACCCTTCACTGGTACAGCATCATATTATTGAGGAGTGTTGCTTACACACTGACCCTTCACTGGTACAACATCATATTGTTCAGGAGTGTTGCTTACATGCTGACCCTTCACTGGTACACCATCATATTGCTCAGGAGTGTTGCTTACACGCTGACCCTTCACTGGTACAGCATCATATTGTTCAGGAGTGTTGCTTACACGCTGACCCTTCACTGGTACAGCATCATATTGGTCAGGAGTGTTGGTTACGTGCTGACCCTTCACTGATACCCCATCCTTTTGTTCAGGTGTGTTCCTTACATGCTGACCCTTCACTGGTACATGAAAGCCTCGTCTAAACAGGTTCACCCCTGTTCCTCCAAAACCATCAAGGACCACATCGACTCCCTGGCTCCTGCCCTGGCTGACTTTTGCAACCACTCATTCGCCTCTGGAGTCTTCCCATCCCCCCTCAAGCACTCCCTTGTGCACCCCCTCCTCAAGAAACCCTCTTCCGACCCCTCCTGCCCGGCCAACTATCGCCCAATCTCCATTACTCCCTTCCTGGGCAAGCTCCTGGAGAAACTGGCCATCTCCCAGCTTAACCTCCATGCTGAATCTGTTGGTAATCTTCATGACCATCAATCCGGCTTCAGAGCGGCCAGAAGCACGGAAACTGCTCTCCTGAACATCCGTGAGGACCTGCTCCTGAACCTCGATTCCAACACTCCCTGTGTTCTCATTCTGCTCGATCTCTCCTCTGCCTTTGACACTGTCAACCATGCCATCCTGCTCAACCGTCTCCGTGATAACCTGGGTATCACTGGTCAGGCTCTGGCATGGCTGACCTCTTTCCTTTCCGGTCGACCCTCCCAGGTCCAAATGGGCTCCTTCCTCTCTGACATCTTTTTCTCCACCTGTGGTGTCCCCCAGGGATCCAACCTCTCTCCCTGGCTTTTCAACCAGTATCTGGCACTCCTTGCCCACCGCATCGCCGCTCTCTGCCCCCACTTCCAGTGCTATGCGGACGATACCCAGCTCATTTACAGGCTACCCTCGGCCTCCTCCTCTCCTTCCCTCATCTCTGACTGTCTGTCTGCTATCCAGGAATGGTGTGCCGCCAATGACCTCTGCCTTAACGCCAGTAAGACTGAGATTCTACTCATCGGCGCACCCACTCCCTCCTTCCCTGCTTCTCTCTGGCCGGCCTCCCTTGGCCCCCTTCCGGCCCCTACCTGCAAGGCTAAAAACCTCGGGGTCATCTTCGACTCCACACTCTCCTTCTCTCCTCATATATCTGACGTCTCTAAGAAGTCACACTACCAGCTGCACCTCCTCAGAGGTATTCTTCCCTTCCTCTCCTTCCCCCAGAAGCTCACTGTCTCCCGAGCCCTGGTTCTCTCAAGGCTGGACTACTGCAACAGCCTCTATCTTAATCTGCCTGCCTCCACTCTCCGCCCTCTGGAACTTATCCAGAACAGAACTGCGAGACTTGTCCTTGGCCTCAAGCCCAGGGACCGTATCTCTCCAGGACTGAAATCTCTTCACTGGCTCCCAGTGGCTGCGAGGATTAAGTTCAAAACCCTCTGCATTGTCCACAAGGCCTTCTGGGGCCTGGGGTCTAAATACCTTCAACTCTCTCTTCCTAAATATCTTCCTTCACGAGCCCTTCGCTCATCCGTCTCCAACTCCCTCATGGTCAGCCGCTTCTCTAAGCAACGAGCTGGGGGTAGATCTCTCTCCGCAGCAGGGGCCTCCCTCTGGAACAGCCTTCCTGCCTCCCTGAAACTTGAGGAGAACCATCTCCGGTTCCGGAAGCACCTCAAAACCTTCCTCTTCGCTTCTGCCTTCTCTCTCCCTCTCCCCTGCTAAACCTTCTTAACTCCCCACTGAATTCTGCACTAAACCTGCATCTGGGCCACTCTCAGCGACCTCGGTCCAGGGCCCAGCCACTCTCCACTTGCACTGCCTCCCTGGCTCCCCCTGCACTGTGGGACTGTCACTGTATCCCTACAGCCCCCTTCCCAGCACTTCCCAGCACTTGCTCTGCACTTACCTCGCACTTGCCACCAGCTGGCCCTTTTTATTTATCATTTATTATTTATTTTTTATTACGCTACTTACCTTGTACTGCACTTTCCCCCCATCTCCTCCCCCTGCACTTTCTCCTTTTCCCCTTACCTCTGCACTTGCGCGATTTGAATGACACCTGGCCTAGTAGGATCGTTTGTCTGTCTTCCCCTTGTTTCCCTCCCTCCCTGCCTCGTCGCGCCTTGAAACACTTGTGTATAGGCGCGTTACAAATACCATATCATATCATATCATATCATATCACAGCATCATATTATTGAGGAGTGTTGCTTACACGCTGACCCTTCACTGGTACAGCATCATATTGTTCAGGAGTGTTGCTTACATGCTGACCCTTCACTGGTACAGCATCATATTGCTCAGGAGTGTTGCTTACACGCTGACCCTTCACTGATACCCCATCATATTGTTCAGGAGTGTTGCTTACACGCTGACCCTTCACTGGTATAGCATCATATTGTTCAGGAGTGTTGCTTACACGCTGACCCTTCACTGATACCCCATCATATTGTTCAGGAGTGTTGCTTACACGCTGACCCTTCACTGGTACAGCATTATATTGTTCAGGAGTGTTGCTTACACGCTGACCCTTCACTGGTACAGCATCATATTGTTCAGGAGTGTTGCTTACACGCTGACCCTTCACTGATACCCCATCATATTGTTCAGGAGTGTTGCTTACACGCTGACCCTTCACTGGTACAGCATCATATTGTTCAGGAGTGTTGCTTACACGCTGACCCTTCACTGGTACCCCATCATATTGTTCAGGAGTGTTGCTTACACGCTGACCCTTCACTGATACCCCATCATATTGTTCAGGAGTGTTGCTTACACGCTGACCCTTCACTGGTACAGCATCATATTGTTCAGGAGTGTTGCTTACACGCTGACCCTTCACTGGTACAGCATCATATTGTTCAGGAGTGTTGCTTACACGCTGACCCTTCACTGGTACAGCATCATATTGCTCAGGAGTGTTGCTTACACGCTGACCCTTCACTGATACCCCATCATATTGTTCAGGAGTGTTGCTTACACGCTGACCCTTCACTGGTACAGCATCATATTGCTCAGGAGTGTTGATTACACGCTGACCCTTCACTGATACCCCATCATATTTTTCAGGAGTGTTGCTTACACGCTGACCCTTCACTGGTACAGCATCATATTGTTCAGGAGTGTTGCTTACACGCTGACCCTTCACTGATACCCCATCATATTGCTCAGGAGTGTTGCTTACACGCTGACCCTTCACTGATACCCATTCATATTGTTCAGGAATGTTGCTTACACGCTGACCCTTCTCTGGTACAGCATCATATTGTTCAGGAGTGTTGCTTACACGCTGACCCTTCACTGATACCCCATCATATTGTTCAGGAGTGTTGCTTACACGCTGACCCTTCACTGGTACAGCATCATATTGTTCAGGAGTGTTGCTTACACGCTGACCCTTCACTGGTACAGCATCATATTGTTCAGGAGTGTTGCTTACACGCTGACCCTTCACTGGTACCCCATCATATTGTACAGGAGTGTTGCTTACACGCTGACCCTTCACTGGTACAGCATCATATTGTTCAGGAGTGTTGCTTACACGCTGACCCTTCACTGGTACAGCATCATATTGTTCAGGAGTGTTGCTTACACGCTGACCCTTCACTGATACCCCATCATATTGTTCAGGAGTGTTGCTTACACGCTGACCCTTCACTGGTACAGCATCATATTGTTCAGGAGTGTTGCTTACACGCTGACCCTTCACTGGTACAGCATCATATTGTTCAGGAGTGTTGCTTACACGCTGACCCTTCACTGGTACCCCATCATATTGTACAGGAGTGTTGCTTACACGCTGACCCTTCACTGGTACAGCATCATATTGTTCAGGAGTGTTGCTTACACGCTGACCCTTCACTGGTACAGCATCATATTGTTCAGGAGTGTTGCTTACACGCTGACCCTTCACTGGTACAGCATCATATTGTTCAGGAGTGTTGCTTACACGCTGACCCTTCACTGATACCCCATCATATTGTTCAGGAGTGTTGCTTACACGCTGACCCTTCACTGGTACAGCATCATATTGTTCAGGAGTGTTGCTTACACGCTGACCCTTCACTGATACCCCATCATATTGTTCAGGAGTGTTGCTTACACGCTGACCCTTCACTGGTACAGCATCATATTGTTCAGGAGTGTTGCTTACACACTGACCCTTCACTGGTACAGCATCATATTGTTCAGGAGTGTTGCTTACACGCTGACCCTTCACTGGTACCCCATCATATTGTTCAGGAGTGTTGCTTACACGCTGACCCTTCACTGGTACAGCATCATATTGTTCAGGAGTGTTGCTTACACGCTGACCCTTCACTGGTACAGCATCATATTGTTCAGGAGTGTTGCTTACACGCTGACCCTTCACTGGTACAGCATCATATTGTTCAGGAGAGTTGCTTACACGCTGACCCTTCACTGATACCCCATCATATTGTTCAGGAGTGTTGCTTACACGCTGACCCTTCACTGATACCCCATCATATTGTTCAGGAGTGTTGCTTACACGCTGACCCTTCACTGGTACAGTATCATATTGCTCAGGAGTGTTGCTTACACGCTGACCCTTCACTGATACCCCATCATATTGTTCAGGAGTGTTGCTTACACGCTGACCCTTCACTGGTACAGCATCATATTGCTCAGGAGTGTTGATTACACGCTGACCCTTCACTGATACCCCATCATATTTTTCAGGAGTGTTGCTTACACGCTGACCCTTCACTGGTACAGCATCATATTGTTCAGGAGTGTTGCTTACACGCTGACCCTTCACTGATACCCCATCATATTGCTCAGGAGTGTTGCTTACACGCTGACCCTTCACTGATACCCATTCATATTGTTCAGGAGTGTTGCTTACACGCTGACCCTTCACTGGTACAGCATCATATTGTTCAGGAGTGTTGCTTACACGCTGACCCTTCACTGATACCCCATCATATTGTTCAGGAGTGTTGCTTACACGCTGACCCTTCACTGGTACAGCATCATATTGTTCAGGAGTGTTGCTTACACGCTGACCCTTCACTGGTACAGCATCATATTGTTCAGGAGTGTTGCTTACACGCTGACCCTTCACTGGTACCCCATCATATTGTACAGGAGTGTTGCTTACACGCTGACCCTTCACTGGTACAGCATCATATTGTTCAGGAGTGTTGCTTACACGCTGACCCTTCACTGGTACAGCATCATATTGTTCAGGAGTGTTGCTTACACGCTGACCCTTCACTGGTACAGCATCATATTGTTCAGGAGTGTTGCTTACACGCTGACCCTTCACTGATACCCCATCATATTGTTCAGGAGTGTTGCTTACACGCTGACCCTTCACTGGTACAGCATCATATTGTTCAGGAGTGTTGCTTACACGCTGACCCTTCACTGATACCCCATCATATTGTTCAGGAGTGTTGCTTACACGCTGACCCTTCACTGGTACAGCATCATATTGTTCAGGAGTGTTGCTTACACGCTGACCCTTCACTGGTACAGCATCATATTGTTCAGGAGTGTTGCTTACACGCTGACCCTTCACTGGTACCCCATCATATTGTTCAGGAGTGTTGCTTACACGCTGACCCTTCACTGGTACAGCATCATATTGTTCAGGAGTGTTGCTTACACGCTGACCCTTCACTGGTACAGCATCATATTGTTCAGGAGTGTTGCTTACACGCTGACCCTTCACTGGTACAGCATCATATTGTTCAGGAGTGTTGCTTACACGCTGACCCTTCACTGATACCCCATCATATTGTTCAGGAGTGTTGCTTACACGCTGACCCTTCACTGATACCCCATCATATTGTTCAGGAGTGTTGCTTACACGCTGACCCTTCACTGGTACAGTATCATATTGTTCAGGAGTGTTGCTTACACGCTGACCCTTCACTGGTACAGCATCATATTGCTCAGGAATGTTGCTTACACGCTGACCCTTCACTGGTACAGCATCATATTGCTCAGGATCGTTGCTTACACGCTGACCCTTCACTGGTACCTCATCCTATGGTTCAGGAGTGTTGCTTACACGCTGACCCTTTACTGATACCCCATCATATTGTTCAGGAGTGTTGCTTACACGCTGACCCTTCACTGGTACAGCATCATATTGTTCAGGAGTGTTGCTTACACGCTGACACTTCACTGGTACAGCATCATATTGGTCAGGAGTGTTGGTTACGCGCTGACCCTTCACTGATACCCCATCCTTTTGTTCAGGAGTGTTCCTTACACGCTGACCCTTCACTGGTACAGCATCATATTATTGAGGAGTGTTGCTTACACGCTGACCCTTCACTGGTACAGCATCATATTGTTCAGGAGTGTTGCTTACACGCTGACCCTTCACTGGTACAGCATCATATTGCTCAGGAGTGTTGCTTACACGCTGACCCTTCACTGGTACAGCATCATATTGCTCAGGAGTGTTGCTTACACGCTGACCCTTCACTGATACCCCATCATATTGTTCAGGAGTGTTGCTTACACGCTGACCCTTCACTGATACCCCATCATATTGTTCAGGAGTGTTGCTTACACGCTGACCCTTCACTGGTACAGTATCATATTGTTCAGGAGTGTTGCTTACACGCTGACCCTTCACTGGTACAGCATCATATTGCTCAGGAGTGTTGCTTACACGCTGACCCTTCACTGGTACAGCATCATATTGCTCAGGATCGTTGCTTACACGCTGACCCTTCACTGGTACAGCATCATATTGTTTAGGCGTGTTGCTTACACGCTGACCCTTCACTGGTACCTCATCCTATTGTTCAGGAGTGTTGCTTACACGCTGACCCTTTACTGATACCCCATCATATTGTTCAGGAGTGTTGCTTACACGCTGACCCTTCACTGGTACAGCATCATATTGTTCAGGAGTGTTGCTTACACGCTGACACTTCACTGGTACAGCATCATATTGGTCAGGAGTGTTGGTTACGCGCTGACCCTTCACTGATACCCCATCCTTTTGTTCAGGAGTGTTCCTTACACGCTGACCCTTCACTGGTACAGCATCATATTATTGAGGAGTGTTGCTTACACGCTGACCCTTCACTGGTACAGCATCATATTGTTCAGGAGTGTTGCTTACACGCTGACCCTTCACTGGTACAGCATCATATTGTTCAGGAGTGTTGCTTACACGCTGACCCTTCACTGGTACAGCATCATATTGTTCAGGAGTGTTGCTTACACGCTGACCCTTCACTGGTACCCCATCATATTGTTCAGGAGTGTTGCTTACACGCTGACCCTTCACTGATACCCCATCATATTGTTCAGGAGTGTTGCTTACACGCTGACCCTTCACTGGTACAGCATCATATTGTTCAGGAGTGTTGCTTACACGCTGACCCTTCACTGGTACAGCATCATATTGTTCAGGAGTGTTGCTTACACGCTGACCCTTCACTGATACCCCATCATATTGTTCAGGAGTGTTGCTTACACACTGACCCTTCACTGATACCCCACCATATTGTTCAGGAGTGTTGCTTACACGCTGACCCTTCACTGGTACAGCATCATATTGCTCAGGAGTGTTGCTTACACGCTGACCCTTCACTGATACCCCATCATATTGTTCAGGAGTGTTGCTTACACGCTGACCCTTCACTGGTACAGCATCATATTGTTCACGAGTGTTGCTTACACGCTGACTCTTCACTGGTACAGCATTATATTGTTCAGGAGTGTTGCTTACACGCTGACCCTTCACTGGTACAGCATCATATTGCTCAGGAGTGTTGCTTGCACGCTAACCCTTCACTGGTACAGCATCATATTGCTCAGGAGTGTTGCTTACACGCTGACCCTTCACTGGTACAGCATCATATTGTTCAGGAATGTTGCTTACACGCTGACCCTTCACTGGTACAGCATCATATTGTTCAGGAATGTTGCTTACACCCTGACCCTTCACTGGTACAGCATCATATTGTTCAGGAGTGTTGCTTACACGCTGACCCTTCACTGATACCCCATCATATTGCTCAGGAGTGTTGCTTACACGCTGACCCTTCACTGATACCCCATCATATTGTTCAGGAGTGTTGCTTACACGCTGACCCTTCACTGGTACAGCATCATATTGTTCAGGAGTGTTGCTTACACGCTGACCCTTCACTGGTACAGCATCATATTGTTCAGGAGTGTTGCTTACACGCTGACCCTTCACTGGTACCCCATCATATTGTTCAGGATTGTTGCTTACACGCTGACCCTTCACTGGTACAGCATCATATTGTTCAGGAGTGTTGCTTACACGCTGACCCTTCACTGGTACAGCATCATATTGTTCAGGAGTGTTGCTTACACGCTGACCCTTCACTGGTACCCCATCATATTGTTCAGGATTGTTGCTTACGCGCTGACCCTTCACTGGTACAGCATCATATTGTTCAGGAGTGTTGCTTACGCGCTGACCCTTCACTGGTACAGCATCATATTGGTCAGGAGTGTTGGTTACGCGCTGACCCTTCACTGATACCCCATCCTTTTGTTCAGGAGTGTTCCTTACACGCTGACCCTTCACTGGTACAGCATCATATTATTGAGGAGTGTTGCTTACACGCTGACCCTTCACTGGTACAGCATCATATTGTTCAGGAGTGTTGCTTACACGCTGACCCTTCACTGGTACAGCATCATATTGCTCAGGAGTGTTGCTTACACGCTGACCCTTCACTGATACCCCATCATATTGTTCAGGAGTGTTGCTTACACGCTGACCCTTCACTGGTACAGCATCATATTGCTCAGGAGTGTTGATTACACGCTGACCCTTCACTGATACCCCATCATATTTTTCAGGAGTGTTGCTTACACGCTGATCCTTCACTGGTACAGCATCATATTGTTCAGGAGTGTTGCTTACACGCTGACCCTTCACTGATACCCCATCATATTGCTCAGGAGTGTTGCTTACACGCTGACCCTTCACTGATACCCATTCATATTGTTCAGGAGTGTTGCTTACACGCTGACCCTTCACTGGTACAGCATCATATTGTTCAGGAGTGTTGCTTACACGCTGACCCTTCACTGATACCCCATCATATTGTTCAGGAGTGTTGCTTACACGCTGACCCTTCACTGGTACAGCATCATATTGTTCAGGAGTGTTGCTTACACGCTGACCCTTCACTGGTACAGCATCATATTGTTCAGGAGTGTTGCTTACACGCTGACCCTTCACTGGTACCCCATCATATTGTACAGGAGTGTTGCTTACACGCTGACCCTTCACTGGTACAGCATCATATTGTTCAGGAGTGTTGCTTACACGCTGACCCTTCACTGGCACAGCATCATATTGTTCAGGAGTGTTGCTTACACGCTGACCCTTCACTGGTACAGCATCATATTGTTCAGGAGTGTTGCTTACACGCTGACCCTTCACTGATACCCCATCATATTGTTCAGGAGTGTTGCTTACACGCTGACCCTTCACTGGTACAGCATCATATTGTTCAGGAGTGTTGCTTACACGCTGACCCTTCACTGATACCCCATCATATTGTTCAGGAGTGTTGCTTACACGCTGACCCTTCACTGGTACAGCATCATATTGTTCAGGAGTGTTGCTTACACGCTGACCCTTCACTGGTACCGCATCATATTGTTCAGGAGTGTTGCTTACACGCTGACCCTTCACTGGTACCCCATCATATTGTTCAGGAGTGTTGCTTACACGCTGACCCTTCACTGATACCCCATCATATTGTTCAGGAGTGTTGCTTACACGCTGACCCTTCACTGGTACAGCATCATATTGTTCAGGAGTGTTGCTTACACGCTGACCCTTCACTGGTACAGCATCATATTGTTCAGGAGTGTTGCTTACACGCTGACCCTTCACTGATACCCCATCATATTGTTTAGGAGTGTTGCTTACACGCTGACCCTTCACTGATACCCCACCATATTGTTCAGGAGTGTTGCTTACACGCTGACCCTTCACTGGTACAGCATCATATTGCTCAGGAGTGTTGCTTACACGCTGACCCTTCACTGATACCCCATCATATTGTTCAGGAGTGTTGCTTACACGCTGACCCTTCACTGGTACAGCATCATATTGTTCAGGAGTGTTGCTTACACGCTGACCCTTCACTGATACCCCATCATATTGTTCAGGAGTGTTGCTTACACACTGACCCTTCACTGGTACAGCATTATATTGTTCAGGAGTGTTGCTTACACGCTGACCCTTCACTGGTACAGCATCATATTGCTCAGGAGTGTTGCTTGCACACTGACCCTTCACTGGTACAGCATCATATTGCTCAGGAGTGTTGCTTACACGCTGACCCTTCACTGGTACAGCATCATATTGTTCAGGAGTGTTGCTTACACCCTGACCCTTCACTGGTACAGCATCATATTGTTCAGGAGTGTTGCTTACACGCTGACCCTTCACTGATACCCCATCATATTGCTCAGGAGTGTTGCTTACACGCTGACCCTTCACTGATACCCCATCATATTGTTCAGGAGTGTTGCTTACACGCTGACCCTTCACTGGTACAGCATCATATTGTTCAGGAGTGTTGCTTACACGCTGACCCTTCACTGGTACAGCATCATATTGTTCAGGAGTGTTGCTTACACGCTGACCCTTCACTGGTACCCCATCATATTGTTCAGGATTGTTGCTTACATGCTGACCCTTCACTGGTACAGCATCATATTGTTCAGGAGTGTTGCTTACACGCTGACCCTTCACTGGTACAGCATCATATTGTTCAGGAGTGTTGCTTACACGCTGACCCTTCACTGGTACCCCATCATATTGTTCAGGATTGTTGCTTACACGCTGACCCTTCACTGGTACAGCATCATATTGTTCAGGAGTGTTGCTTACGCGCTGACCCTTCACTGGTACAGCATCATATTGGTCAGGAGTGTTGGTTACGCGCTGACCCTTCACTGATACCCCATCCTTTTGTTCAGGAGTGTTCCTTACACGCTGACCCTTCACTGGTACAGCATCATATTATTGAGGAGTGTTGCTTACACGCTGACCCTTCACTGGTACAGCATCATATTGTTCAGGAGTGTTGCTTACACGCTGACCCTTCACTGGTACAGCATCATATTGCTCAGGAGTGTTGCTTACACGCTGACCCTTCACTGATACCCCATCATATTGTTCAGGAGTGTTGCTTACACGCTGACCCTTCACTGGTACAGCATCATATTGCTCAGGAGTGTTGATTACATGCTGACCCTTCACTGATACCCCATCATATTTTTCAGGAGTGTTGCTTACACGCTGACCCTTCACTGGTACAGCATCATATTGTTCAGGAGTGTTGCTTACACGCTGACCCTTCACTGATACCCCATCATATTGCTCAGGAGTGTTGCTTACACGCTGACCCTTCACTGATACCCATTCATATTGTTCAGGAGTGTTGCTTACACGCTGACCCTTCACTGGTACAGCATCATATTGTTCAGGAGTGTTGCTTACACGCTGACCCTTCACTGATACCCCATCATATTGTTCAGGAGTGTTGCTTACACGCTGACCCTTCACTGGTACAGCATCATATTGTTCAGGAGTGTTGCTTACACGCTGACCCTTCACTGGTACAGCATCATATTGTTCAGGAGTGTTGCTTACACGCTGACCCTTCACTGGTACCCCATCATATTGTACAGGAGTGTTGCTTACACGCTGACCCTTCACTGGTACAGCATCATATTGTTCAGGAGTGTTGCTTACACGCTGACCCTTCACTGGTACAGCATCATATTGTTCAGGAGTGTTGCTTACACGCTGACCCTTCACTGGTACAGCATCATATTGTTCAGGAGTGTTGCTTACACGCTGACCCTTCACTGATACCCCATCATATTGTTCAGGAGTGTTGCTTACACGCTGACCCTTCACTGGTACAGCATCATATTGTTCAGGAGTGTTGCTTACACGCTGACCCTTCACTGATACCCCATCATATTGTTCAGGAGTGTTGCTTACACGCTGACCCTTCACTGGTACAGCATCATATTGTTCAGGAGTGTTGCTTACACGCTGACCCTTCACTGGTACAGCATCATATTGTTCAGGAGTGTTGCTTACACGCTGACCCTTCACTGGTACCCCATCATATTGTTCAGGAGTGTTGCTTACACGCTGACCCTTCACTGGTACAGCATCATATTGTTCAGGAGTGTTGCTTACACGCTGACCCTTCACTGATACCCCATCATATTGTTCAGGAGTGTTGCTTACACGCTGACCCTTCACTGATACCCCATCATATTGTTCAGGAGTGTTGCTTACACGCTGACCCTTCACTGGTACAGTATCATATTGTTCAGGAGTGTTGCTTACACGCTGACCCTTCACTGGTACAGCATCATATTGCTCAGGAGTGTTGCTTACACGCTGACCCTTCACTGGTACAGCATCATATTGCTCAGGATCGTTGCTTACACGCTGACCCTTCACTGGTACAGCATCATATTGTTTAGGCGTGTTGCTTACACGCTGACCCTTCACTGGTACCTCATCCTATTGTTCAGGAGTGTTGCTTACACGCTGACCCTTTACTGATACCCCATCATATTGTTCAGGAGTGTTGCTTACACGCTGACCCTTCACTGGTACAGCATCATATTGTTCAGGAGTGTTGCTTACACGCTGACACTTCACTGGTACAGCATCATATTGGTCAGGAGTGTTGGTTACGCGCTGACCCTTCACTGATACCCCATCCTTTTGTTCAGGAGTGTTCCTTACACGCTGACCCTTCACTGGTACAGCATCATATTATTGAGGAGTGTTGCTTACACGCTGACCCTTCACTGGTACAGCATCATATTGTTCAGGAGTGTTGCTTACACGCTGACCCTTCACTGGTACAGCATCATATTGCTCAGGAGTGTTGCTTACACGCTGACCCTTCACTGGTACAGCATCATATTGCTCAGGAGTGTTGCTTACACGCTGACCCTTCACTGATACCCCATCATATTGTTCAGGAGTGTTGCTTACACGCTGACCCTTCACTGATACCCCATCATATTGTTCAGGAGTGTTGCTTACACGCTGACCCTTCACTGGTACAGTATCATATTGTTCAGGAGTGTTGCTTACACGCTGACCCTTCACTGGTACAGCATCATATTGCTCAGGAGTGTTGCTTACACGCTGACCCTTCACTGGTACAGCATCATATTGCTCAGGATCGTTGCTTACACGCTGACCCTTCACTGGTACAGCATCATATTGTTTAGGCGTGTTGCTTACACGCTGACCCTTCACTGGTACCTCATCCTATTGTTCAGGAGTGTTGCTTACACGCTGACCCTTTACTGATACCCCATCATATTGTTCAGGAGTGTTGCTTACACGCTGACCCTTCACTGGTACAGCATCATATTGTTCAGGAGTGTTGCTTACACGCTGACACTTCACTGGTACAGCATCATATTGGTCAGGAGTGTTGGTTACGCGCTGACCCTTCACTGATACCCCATCCTTTTGTTCAGGAGTGTTCCTTACACGCTGACCCTTCACTGGTACAGCATCATATTGTTCAGGAGTGTTGCTTACATGCTGACCCTTCACTGGTACAACATCATATTGTTCAGGAGTGTTGCTTACACGCTGACCCTTCACTGGTACAGCATCATATTGCTCAGGAGTGTTGCTTACACGCTGACCCTTCACTGATACCCCATCATATTGTTCAGGAGTGTTGCTTACACGCTGACCCTTCACTGATACCCCATCATATTGTTCAGGAGTGTTGCTTACACGCTGACCCTTCACTGGTACAGCATCATATTGCTCAGGAGTGTTGCTTACACGCTGACCCTTCACTGATACCCCATCATATTGTTCAGGAGTGTTGCTTACACGCTGACCCTTCACTGGTACAGCATCATATTGTTCAGGAGTGTTGCTTACACGCTGACCCTTCACTAGTACAGCATCATATTGTTCAGGAGTGTTGCTTACACGCTGACCCTTCACTGGTACAGCATCATATTGTTCAGGAGTGTTGCTTACACGCTGACCCTTCACTGATACCCCATCATATTGTTCAGGAGTGTTGCTTACACGCTGACCCTTCACTGATACCCCACCATATTGTTCAGGAGTGTTGCTTACACGCTGACCCTTCACTGGTACAGCATCATTTTGTTCAGGAGTGTTGCTTACACGCTGACCCTTCACTGATACCCCATCATATTGTTCAGGAGTGTTGCTTACACGCTGACCCTTCACTGGTACCGCATCATATTGTTCAGGAGTGTTGCTTACATGCTGACCCTTCACTGGTACAGCATCATATTGTTCAGGAGTGTTGCTTACACGCTGACCCTTCACTGGTACAGCATCATATTGTTCAGGAGTGTTGCTTACACGCTGACCCTTCACTGGTACAGCATCATATTGTTCAGATGTGTTGCTTACACGCTGACCCTTCACTGGTTCAGCATCATATTGGTCAGGAGTGTTGGTTACGCGCTGACCCTTCACTGATACCCCATCCTTTTGTTCAGGAGTGTTCCTTACACGCTGACCCTTCACTGGTACAGCATCATATTATTGAGGAGTGTTGCTTACACGCTGACCCTTCACTGGTACAGCATCATATTGTTCAGGAGTGTTGCTTACACGCTGACCCTTCACTGGTACAGCATCATATTGCTCAGGAGTGTTGCTTACACGCTGACCCTTCACTGATACCCCATCATATTGTTCAGGAGTGTTGCTTACACGCTGACCCTTCACTGGTACAGCATCATATTGTTCAGGAGTGTTGCTTACACGCTGACCCTTCACTGATACCCCATCATATTGTTCAGGAGTGTTGCTTACACGCTGACCCTTCACTGGTACAGCATCATATTGTTCAGGAGTGTTGCTTACACGCTGACCCTTCACTGGTACAGCATCATATTGCTCAGGAGTGTTGCTTACACGCTGACCCTTCACTGGTACAGCATCATATTGCTCAGGAGTGTTGCTTACACGCTGACCCTTCACTGGTACAGCATCATATTGTTCAGGAGTGTTGCTTACACCCTGACCCTTCACTGGTACAGCATCATATTGTTCAGGAGTGTTGCTTACACGCTGACCCTTCACTGATACCCCATCATATTGCTCAGGAGTGTTGCTTACACGCTGACCCTTCACTAATACCCCATCATATTGCTCAGGAGTGTTGCTTACACGCTGACCCTTCACTGGTACAGCATCATATTGTTCAGGAGTGTTGCTTACACGCTGACCCTTCACTGGTACAGCATCATATTGTTCAGGAGTGTTGCTTACACGCTGACCCTTCACTGGTACCCCATCATATTGTTCAGGATTGTTGCTTACACGCTGACCCTTCACTGGTACAGCATCATATTGTTCAGGAGTGTTGCTTACACGCTGACCCTTCACTGGTACAGCATCATATTGGTCAGGAGTGTTGGTTACGCGCTGACCCTTCACTGATACCCCATCCTTTTGTTCAGGAGTGTTCCTTACACGCTGACCCTTCACTGGTACAGCATCATATTGTTCAGGAGTGTTGCTTACACGCT
Organism: Ambystoma mexicanum; assembly: GCF_040938575.1. Lineage (NCBI taxonomy): Eukaryota > Metazoa > Chordata > Amphibia > Caudata > Ambystomatidae > Ambystoma > Ambystoma mexicanum. Next base: position 910,026,336 of record NC_090933.1, on the reverse strand, counting down.
GACCCTTCACTGATACCCCATCATATTGTTCAGGAGTGTTGCTTACACGCTGACCCTTCACTGGTACCGCATCATATTGTTCAGGAGTGTTGCTTACACGCTGACCCTTCACTGGTACAGCATCATATTGTTCAGGAGTGTTGCTTACACGCTGACCCTTCACTGGTACAGCATCATATTGTTCAGGAGTGTTGCTTACACGCTGACCCTTCACTGGTACAGCATCATATTGTTCAGGAGTGTTGCTTACACGCTGACCCTTCACTGGTACAGCATCATATTGGTCAGGAGTGTTGGTTACGCGCTGACCCTTCACTGATACCCCATCCTTTTGTTCAGGAGTGTTCCTTACACGCTGACCCTTCACTGGTACAGCATCATATTATTGAGGAGTGTTGCTTACACGCTGACCCTTCACTGGTACAGCATCATATTGTTCAGGAGTGTTGCTTACACGCTGACCCTTCACTGGTACAGCATCATATTGCTCAGGAGTGTTGCTTACACGCTGACCCTTCACTGATACCCCATCATATTGTTCAGGAGTGTTGCTTACACGCTGACCCTTCACTGGTACAGCAACATATTGCTCAGGAGTGTTGATTACATGCTGACCCTTCACTGATACCCCATCATATTTTTCAGGAGTGTTGCTTACACGCTGACCCTTCACTGGTACAGCATCATATTGTTCAGGAGTTTTGCTTACACGCTGACCCTTCACTGATACCCCATCATATTGCTCAGGAGTGTTGCTTACACGCTGACCCTTCACTGATACCCATTCATATTGTTCAGGAGTGTTGCTTACACGCTGACCCTTCACTGGTACAGCATCATATTGTTCAGGAGTGTTGCTTACACGCTGACCCTTCACTGATACCCCATCATATTGTTCAGGAGTGTTGCTTACACGCTGACCCTTCACTGGTACAGCATCATATTGTTCAGGAGTGTTGCTTACACGCTGACCCTTCACTGGTACAGCATCATATTGTTCAGGAGTGTTGCTTACACGCTGACCCTTCACTGGTACCCCATCATATTGTACAGGAGTGTTGCTTACACGCTGACCCTTCACTGGTACAGCATCATATTGTTCAGGAGTGTTGCTTACACGCTGACCCTTCACTGGTACAGCATCATATTGTTCAGGAGTGTTGCTTACACGCTGACCCTTCACTGGTACAGCATCATATTGTTCAGGAGTGTTGCTTACACGCTGACCCTTCACTGATACCCCATCATATTGTTCAGGAGTGTTGCTTACACGCTGACCCTTCACTGGTACAGCATCATATTGTTCAGGAGTGTTGCTTACACGCTGACCCTTCACTGATACCCCATCATATTGTTCAGGAGTGTTGCTTACACGCTGACCCTTCACTGGTACAGCATCATATTGTTCAGGAGTGTTGCTTACACGCTGACCCTTCACTGGTACAGCATCATATTGTTCAGGAGTGTTGCTTACACGCTGACCCTTCACTGGTACCCCATCATATTGTTCAGGAGTGTTGCTTACACGCTGACCCTTCACTGGTACAGCATCATATTGTTCAGGAGTGTTGCTTACACGCTGACCCTTCACTGATACCCCATCATATTGTTCAGGAGTGTTGCTTACACGCTGACCCTTCACTGATACCCCATCATATTGTTCAGGAGTGTTGCTTACACGCTGACCCTTCACTGGTACAGTATCATATTGTTCAGGAGTGTTGCTTACACGCTGACCCTTCACTGGTACAGCATCATATTGCTCAGGAGTGTTGCTTACACGCTGACCCTTCACTGGTACAGCATCATATTGCTCAGGATCGTTGCTTACACGCTGACCCTTCACTGGTACAGCATCATATTGTTTAGGCGTGTTGCTTACACGCTGACCCTTCACTGGTACCTCATCCTATTGTTCAGGAGTGTTGCTTACACGCTGACCCTTTACTGATACCCCATCATATTGTTCAGGAGTGTTGCTTACACGCTGACCCTTCACTGGTACAGCATCATATTGTTCAGGAGTGTTGCTTACACGCTGACACTTCACTGGTACAGCATCATATTGGTCAGGAGTGTTGGTTACGCGCTGACCCTTCACTGATACCCCATCCTTTTGTTCAGGAGTGTTCCTTACACGCTGACCCTTCACTGGTACAGCATCATATTATTGAGGAGTGTTGCTTACACGCTGACCCTTCACTGGTACAGCATCATATTGTTCAGGAGTGTTGCTTACACGCTGACCCTTCACTGGTACAGCATCATATTGCTCAGGAGTGTTGCTTACACGCTGACCCTTCACTGGTACAGCATCATATTGCTCAGGAGTGTTGCTTACACGCTGACCCTTCACTGATACCCCATCATATTGTTCAGGAGTGTTGCTTACACGCTGACCCTTCACTGATACCCCATCATATTGTTCAGGAGTGTTGCTTACACGCTGACCCTTCACTGGTACAGTATCATATTGTTCAGGAGTGTTGCTTACACGCTGACCCTTCACTGGTACAGCATCATATTGCTCAGGAGTGTTGCTTACACGCTGACCCTTCACTGGTACAGCATCATATTGCTCAGGATCGTTGCTTACACGCTGACCCTTCACTGGTACAGCATCATATTGTTTAGGCGTGTTGCTTACACGCTGACCCTTCACTGGTACCTCATCCTATTGTTCAGGAGTGTTGCTTACACGCTGACCCTTTACTGATACCCCATCATATTGTTCAGGAGTGTTGCTTACACGCTGACCCTTCACTGGTACAGCATCATATTGTTCAGGAGTGTTGCTTACACGCTGACACTTCACTGGTACAGCATCATATTGGTCAGGAGTGTTGGTTACGCGCTGACCCTTCACTGATACCCCATCCTTTTGTTCAGGAGTGTTCCTTACACGCTGACCCTTCACTGGTACAGCATCATATTGTTCAGGAGTGTTGCTTACATGCTGACCCTTCACTGGTACAACATCATATTGTTCAGGAGTGTTGCTTACACGCTGACCCTTCACTGGTACAGCATCATATTGCTCAGGAGTGTTGCTTACACGCTGACCCTTCACTGATACCCCATCATATTGTTCAGGAGTGTTGCTTACACGCTGACCCTTCACTGATACCCCATCATATTGTTCAGGAGTGTTGCTTACACGCTGACCCTTCACTGGTACAGCATCATATTGCTCAGGAGTGTTGCTTACACGCTGACCCTTCACTGATACCCCATCATATTGTTCAGGAGTGTTGCTTACACGCTGACCCTTCACTGGTACAGCATCATATTGTTCAGGAGTGTTGCTTACACGCTGACCCTTCACTAGTACAGCATCATATTGTTCAGGAGTGTTGCTTACACGCTGACCCTTCACTGGTACAGCATCATATTGTTCAGGAGTGTTGCTTACACGCTGACCCTTCACTGATACCCCATCATATTGTTCAGGAGTGTTGCTTACACGCTGACCCTTCACTGATACCCCACCATATTGTTCAGGAGTGTTGCTTACACGCTGACCCTTCACTGGTACAGCATCATATTGTTCAGGAGTGTTGCTTACACGCTGACCCTTCACTGATACCCCATCATATTGTTCAGGAGTGTTGCTTACACGCTGACCCTTCACTGGTACCGCATCATATTGTTCAGGAGTGTTGCTTACATGCTGACCCTTCACTGGTACAGCATCATATTGTTCAGGAGTGTTGCTTACACGCTGACCCTTCACTGGTACAGCATCATATTGTTCAGGAGTGTTGCTTACACGCTGACCCTTCACTGGTACAGCATCATATTGTTCAGATGTGTTGCTTACACGCTGACCCTTCACTGGTTCAGCATCATATTGGTCAGGAGTGTTGGTTACGCGCTGACCCTTCACTGATACCCCATCCTTTTGTTCAGGAGTGTTCCTTACACGCTGACCCTTCACTGGTACAGCATCATATTATTGAGGAGTGTTGCTTACACGCTGACCCTTCACTGGTACAGCATCATATTGTTCAGGAGTGTTGCTTACACGCTGACCCTTCACTGGTACAGCATCATATTGCTCAGGAGTGTTGCTTACACGCTGACCCTTCACTGATACCCCATCATATTGTTCAGGAGTGTTGCTTACACGCTGACCCTTCACTGGTACAGCATCATATTGTTCAGGAGTGTTGCTTACACGCTGACCCTTCACTGATACCCCATCATATTGTTCAGGAGTGTTGCTTACACGCTGACCCTTCACTGGTACAGCATCATATTGTTCAGGAGTGTTGCTTACACGCTGACCCTTCACTGGTACAGCATCATATTGCTCAGGAGTGTTGCTTACACGCTGACCCTTCACTGGTACAGCATCATATTGCTCAGGAGTGTTGCTTACACGCTGACCCTTCACTGGTACAGCATCATATTGTTCAGGAGTGTTGCTTACACCCTGACCCTTCACTGGTACAGCATCATATTGTTCAGGAGTGTTGCTTACACGCTGACCCTTCACTGATACCCCATCATATTGCTCAGGAGTGTTGCTTACATGCTGACCCTTCACTAATACCCCATCATATTGCTCAGGAGTGTTGCTTACACGCTGACCCTTCACTGGTACAGCATCATATTGTTCAGGAGTGTTGCTTACACGCTGACCCTTCACTGGTACAGCATCATATTGTTCAGGAGTGTTGCTTACACGCTGACCCTTCACTGGTACCCCATCATATTGTTCAGGATTGTTGCTTACACGCTGACCCTTCACTGGTACAGCATCATATTGTTCAGGAGTGTTGCTTACACGCTGACCCTTCACTGGTACAGCATCATATTGGTCAGGAGTGTTGGTTACGCGCTGACCCTTCACTGATACCCCATCCTTTTGTTCAGGAGTGTTCCTTACACGCTGACCCTTCACTGGTACGGCATCATATTGTTCAGGAGTGTTGCTTACACGCTGACCCTTCACTGATACCCCATCATATTGTTCAGGAGTGTTGCTTACACGCTGACCCTTCACTGGTACCGCATCATATTGTTCAGGAGTGTTGCTTACACGCTGACCCTTCACTGGTACAGCATCATATTGTTCAGGAGTGTTGCTTACACGCTGACCCTTCACTGGTACAGCATCATATTGTTCAGGAGTGTTGCTTACACGCTGACCCTTCACTGGTACAGCATCATATTGTTCAGGAGTGTTGCTTACACGCTGACCCTTCACTGGTACAGCATCATATTGGTCAGGAGTGTTGGTTACGCGCTGACCCTTCACTGATACCCCATCCTTTTGTTCAGGAGTGTTCCTTACACGCTGACCCTTCACTGGTACAGCATCATATTATTGAGGAGTGTTGCTTACACGCTGACCCTTCACTGGTACAGCATCATATTGTTCAGGAGTGTTGCTTACACGTTGACCCTTCACTGGTACAGCATCATATTGCTCAGGAGTGTTGCTTACACGCTGACCCTTCACTGATACCCCATCATATTGTTCAGGAGTGTTGCTTACACGCTGACCCTTCACTGGTACAGCATCATATTGTTCAGGAGTGTTGCTTACACGCTGACCCTTCACTGATACCCCATCATATTGTTCAGGAGTGTTGCTTACACGCTGACCCTTCACTGGTACAGCATCATATTGTTCAGGAGTGTTGCTTACACGCTGACCCTTCACTGGTACAGCATCATATTGCTCAGGAGTGTTGCTTACACGCTGACCCTTCACTGGTACAGCATCATATTGCTCAGGAGTGTTGCTTACACGCTGACCCTTCACTGGTACAGCATCATATTGTTCAGGAGTGTTGCTTACACCCTGACCCTTCACTGGTACAGCATCATATTGTTCAGGAGTGTTGCTTACACGCTGACCCTTCACTGATACCCCATCATATTGCTCAGGAGTGTTGCTTACACGCTGACCCTTCACTGGTACAGCATCATATTGTTCAGGAGTGTTGCTTACACGCTGACCCTTCACTGGTACAGCATCATATTGTTCAGGAGTGTTGCTTACACGCTGACCCTTCACTGGTACCCCATCATATTGTTCAGGATTGTTGCTTACACGCTGACCCTTCACTGGTACAGCATCATATTGTTCAGGAGTGTTGCTTACACGCTGAACCTTCACTGGTACAGCATCATATTGGTCAGGAGTGTTGGTTACGCGCTGACCCTTCACTGATACCCCATCCTTTTGTTCAGGAGTGTTCCTTATACGCTGACCCTTCACTGGTACAGCATCATATTATTGAGGAGTGTTGCTTACACGCTGACCCTTCACTGGTACAGCATCATATTGTTCAGGAGTGTTGCTTACATGCTGACCCTTCACTGGTACAGCATCATATTGCTCAGGAGTGTTGCTTACACGCTGACCCTTCACTGATACCCCATCATATTGTTCAGGAGTGTTGCTTACACGCTGACCCTTCACTGGTACAGCATCATATTGCTCAGGAGTGTTGATTACACGCTGACCCTTCACTGATACCCCATCATATTGTTCAGGAGTGTTGCTTACACGCTGACCCTTCACTGATACAGCATCATATTGTTCAGGAGTGTTGCTTACACCCTGACCCTTCACTGGTACAGCATCATATTGTTCAGGAGTGTTGCTTACACGCTGACCCTTCACTGATACCCCATCATATTGTTCAGGAGTGTTGCTTACACGCTGACCCTTCACTGGTACAGCATCATATTGTTCAGGAGTGTTGCTTACACGCTGACCCTTCACTGATACCCCATCATATTGTTCAGGAGTGTTGCTTACACGCTGACCCTTCACTGATACCCCATCATATTGTTCAGGAGTGTTGCTTACACGCTGACCCTTCACTGGTACAGCATCATATTGTTCAGGAGTGTTGCTTACACGCTGACCCTTCACTGATACCCCATCATATTGTTCAGGAGTGTTGCTTACACGCTGACCCTTCACTGATACCCCATCATATTGTTCAGGAGTGTTGCTTACACGCTGACCCTTCACTGATACCCCATCATATTGTTCAGGAGTGTTGCTGACCCTTCACTGGTACAGCATCATATTGTTCAGGAGTGTTGCTTACACGCTGACCCTTCACTGGTACCCCATCATATTGTTCAGGATTGTTGCTTACACGCTGACCCTTCACTGGTACAGCATCATATTGTTCAGGAGTGTTGCTTACACGCTGACCCTTCACTGGTACAGTATCATATTGGTCAGGAGTGTTGGTTACGCGCTGACCCTTCACTGATACCCCATCCTTTTGTTCAGGAGTGTTCCTTACACGCTGACCCTTCACTGGTACAGCATCATATTATTGAGGAGTGTTGCTTACACACTGACCCTTCACTGGTACAGCATCATATTGTTCAGGAGTGTTGCTTACACGCTGACCCTTCACTGGTACAGCATCATATTGCTCAGGAGTGTTGCTTACACGCTGACCCTTCACTGATACCCCATCATATTGTTCAGGAGTGTTGCTTACACGCTGACCCTTCAGTGGTACAGCATCATATTGCTCAGGAGTGTTGATTACACGCTGACCCTTCACTGATACCCCATCATATTGTTCAGGAGTGTTGCTTACACGCTGACCCTTCACTGATACAGCATCATATTGTTCAGGAGTGTTGCTTACACCCTGACCCTTCACTGCTACAGCATCATATTGTTCAGGAGTGTTGCTTACACGCTGACCCTTCACTGATACCCCATCATATTGTTCAGGAGTGTTGCTTACACGCTGACCCTTCACTGATACCCCATCATATTGTTCAGGAGTGTTGCTTACACGCTGACCCTTCATTGGTACAGCATCATATTGTTCAGGAGTGTTGCTTACACGCTGACCCTTCACTGATACCCCATCATATTGTTCAGGAGTGTTGCCTACACGCTGACCCTTCACTGATACCCCATCATATTGTTCAGGAGTGTTGCTTACACGCTGACCCTTCACTGGTACAGCATCATATTGTTCAGGAGTGTTGCTTACACGCTGACCCTTCACTGATACCCCATCATATTGTTCAGGAGTGTTGCTTACACGCTGACCCTTCACTGATACCCCATCATATTGTTCAGGAGTGTTGCTTACACGCTGACCCATATTGCTCAGGAGTGTTGCTTACACGCTGACCCTTCACTGGTACAGCATCATATTGTTCAGGAGTGTTGCTTACACGCTGACCCTTCACTGGTACAGCATCATATTGGTCAGGAGTGTTGGTTACGCGCTGACCCTTCACTGATACCCCATCCTTTTGTTCCAGAGTGTTCCTTACACGCTGACCCTTCACTGGTACAGCATCATATTATTGAGGAGTGTTGCTTATACGCTGACCCTTCACTGGTACAGCATCATATTGTTCAGGAGTGTTGCTTAAATGCTGACCCTTCACTGGTACAGCATCATATTGCTCAGGAGTGTTGCTTACACGCTGACCCTTCACTGATACCCCATCATATTGTTCAGTAGTGTTGCTTACACGCTGACCCTTCACTGGTACAGCATCATATTGTTCAGGAGTGTTGCTTACACGCTGACCCTTCACTGATACCCCATCATATTGTTCAGGAGTGTTGCTTACACGCTGACCCTTCACTGGTACAGCATCATATTGCTCAGGAGTGTTGCTTACACGCTGACCCTTCACTGGTACAGCATCATATTGTTCAGGAGTGTTGCTTACACCCTGACCCTTCACTGGTACAGCATCATATTGTTCAGGAGTGTTGCTTACACGCTGACCCTTCACTGATACCCCATCATATTGCTCAGGAGTGTTGCTTACACGCTGACCCTTCACTAATACCCCATCATATTGCTCAGGAGTGTTGCTTACACGCTGACCCTTCACTGGTACAGCATCATATTGTTCAGGAGTGTTGCTTACACGCTGACCCTTCACTGGTACAGCATCATATTGTTCAGGAGTGTTGCTTACACGCTGACCCTTCACTGGTACCCCATCATATTGTTCAGGATTGTTGCTTACACGCTGACCCTTCACTGGTACAGCATCATATTGTTCAGGAGTGTTGCTTACACGCTGACCCTTCACTGGTACAGCATCATATTGGTCAGGAGTGTTGGTTACGCGCTGACCCTTCACTGATACCCCATCCTTTTGTTCAGGAGTGTTCCTTACACGCTGACCCTTCACTGGTACAGCATCATATTGTTCAGGAGTGTTGCTTACACGCTGACCCTTCACTGATACCCCATCATATTGTTCAGGAGTGTTGCTTACACGCTGACCCTTCACTGGTACCGCATCATATTGTTCAGGAGTGTTGCTTACACGCTGACCCTTCACTGGTACAGCATCATATTGTTCAGGAGTGTTGCTTACACGCTGACCCTTCACTGGTACAGCATCATATTGTTCAGGAGTGTTGCTTACACGCTGACCCTTCACTGGTACAGCATCATATTGTTCAGGAGTGTTGCTTACACGCTGACCCTTCACTGGTACAGCATCATATTGGTCAGGAGTGTTGGTTACGCGCTGACCCTTCACTGATACCCCATCCTTTTGTTCAGGAGTGTTCCTTATACGCTGACCCTTCACTGGTACAGCATCATATTATTGAGGAGTGTTGCTTACACGCTGACCCTTCACTGGTACAGCATCATATTGTTCAGGAGTGTTGCTTACACGCTGACCCTTCACTGGTACAGCATCATATTGCTCAGGAGTGTTGCTTACACGCTGACCCTTCACTGATACCCCATCATATTGTTCAGGAGTGTTGCTTACACGCTGACCCTTCACTGGTACAGCAACATATTGCTCAGGAGTGTTGATTACATGCTGACCCTTCACTGATACCCCATCATATTTTTCAGGAGTGTTGCTTACACGCTGACCCTTCACTGGTACAGCATCATATTGTTCAGGAGTGTTGCTTACACGCTGACCCTTCACTGATACCCCATCATATTGCTCAGGAGTGTTGCTTACACGCTGACCCTTCACTGATACCCATTCATATTGTTCAGGAGTGTTGCTTACACGCTGACCCTTCACTGGTACAGCATCATATTGTTCAGGAGTGTTGCTTACACGCTGACCCTTCACTGATACCCCATCATATTGTTCAGGAGTGTTGCTTACACGCTGACCCTTCACTGGTACAGCATCATATTGTTCAGGAGTGTTGCTTACACGCTGACCCTTCACTGGTACAGCATCATATTGTTCAGGAGTGTTGCTTACACGCTGACCCTTCACTGGTACCCCATCATATTGTACAGGAGTGTTGCTTACACGCTGACCCTTCACTGGTACAGCATCATATTGTTCAGGAGTGTTGCTTACACGCTGACCCTTCACTGGTACAGCATCATATTGTTCAGGAGTGTTGCTTACACGCTGACCCTTCACTGGTACAGCATCATATTGTTCAGGAGTGTTGCTTACACGCTGACCCTTCACTGATACCCCATCATATTGTTCAGGAGTGTTGCTTACACGCTGACCCTTCACTGGTACAGCATCATATTGTTCAGGAGTGTTGCTTACACGCTGACCCTTCACTGATACCCCATCATATTGTTCAGGAGTGTTGCTTACACGCTGACCCTTCACTGGTACAGCATCATATTGTTCAGGAGTGTTGCTTACACGCTGACCCTTCACTGGTACAGCATCATATTGTTCAGGAGTGTTGCTTACACGCTGACCCTTCACTGGTACAGCATCATATTGTTCAGGAGTGTTGCTTACACGCTGACCCTTCACTGGTACAGCATCATATTGTTCAGGAGTGTTGCTTACACGCTGACCCTTCACTGATACCCCATCATATTGTTCAGGAGTGTTGCTTACACGCTGACCCTTCACTGATACCCCATCATATTGTTCAGGAGTGTTGCTTACACGCTGACCCTTCACTGGTACAGTATCATATTGTTCAGGAGTGTTGCTTACACGCTGACCCTTCACTGGTACAGCATCATATTGCTCAGGAGTGTTGCTTACACGCTGACCCTTCACTGGTACAGCATCATATTGCTCAGGATCGTTGCTTACACGCTGACCCTTCACTGGTACAGCATCATATTGTTTAGGCGTGTTGCTTACACGCTGACCCTTCACTGGTACCTCATCCTATTGTTCAGGAGTGTTGCTTACACGCTGACCCTTTACTGATACCCCATCATATTGTTCAGGAGTGTTGCTTACACGCTGACCCTTCACTGGTACAGCATCATATTGTTCAGGAGTGTTGCTTACACGCTGACACTTCACTGGTACAGCATCATATTGGTCAGGAGTGTTGGTTACGCGCTGACCCTTCACTGATACCCCATCCTTTTGTTCAGGAGTGTTCCTTACACGCTGACCCTTCACTGGTACAGCATCATATTATTGAGGAGTGTTGCTTACACGCTGACCCTTCACTGGTACAGCATCATATTGTTCAGGAGTGTTGCTTACACGCTGACCCTTCACTGGTACAGCATCATATTGCTCAGGAGTGTTGCTTACACGCTGACCCTTCACTGGTACAGCATCATATTGCTCAGGAGTGTTGCTTACACGCTGACCCTTCACTGATACCCCATCATATTGTTCAGGAGTGTTGCTTACACGCTGACCCTTCACTGATACCCCATCATATTGTTCAGGAGTGTTGCTTACACGCTGACCCTTCACTGGTACAGTATCATATTGTTCAGGAGTGTTGCTTACACGCTGACCCTTCACTGGTACAGCATCATATTGCTCAGGAGTGTTGCTTACACGCTGACCCTTCACTGGTACAGCATCATATTGCTCAGGATCGTTGCTTACACGCTGACCCTTCACTGGTACAGCATCATATTGTTTAGGCGTGTTGCTTACACGCTGACCCTTCACTGGTACCTCATCCTATTGTTCAGGAGTGTTGCTTACACGCTGACCCTTTACTGATACCCCATCATATTGTTCAGGAGTGTTGCTTACACGCTGACCCTTCACTGGTACAGCATCATATTGTTCAGGAGTGTTGCTTACACGCTGACACTTCACTGGTACAGCATCATATTGGTCAGGAGTGTTGGTTACGCGCTGACCCTTCACTGATACCCCATCCTTTTGTTCAGGAGTGTTCCTTACACGCTGACCCTTCACTGGTACAGCATCATATTGTTCAGGAGTGTTGCTTACATGCTGACCCTTCACTGGTACAACATCATATTGTTCAGGAGTGTTGCTTACACGCTGACCCTTCACTGGTACAGCATCATATTGCTCAGGAGTGTTGCTTACACGCTGACCCTTCACTGATACCCCATCATATTGTTCAGGAGTGTTGCTTACACGCTGACCCTTCACTAGTACAGCATCATATTGTTCAGGAGTGTTGCTTACACGCTGACCCTTCACTGGTACAGCATCATATTGTTCAGGAGTGTTGCTTACACGCTGACCCTTCACTGATACCCCATCATATTGTTCAGGAGTGTTGCTTACACGCTGACCCTTCACTGATACCCCACCATATTGTTCAGGAGTGTTGCTTACACGCTGACCCTTCACTGGTACAGCATCATATTGTTCAGGAGTGTTGCTTACACGCTGACCCTTCACTGATACCCCATCATATTGTTCAGGAGTGTTGCTTACACGCTGACCCTTCACTGGTACCGCATCATATTGTTCAGGAGTGTTGCTTACATGCTGACCCTTCACTGGTACAGCATCATATTGTTCAGGAGTGTTGCTTACACGCTGACCCTTCACTGGTACAGCATCATATTGTTCAGGAGTGTTGCTTACACGCTGACCCTTCACTGGTACAGCATCATATTGTTCAGATGTGTTGCTTACACGCTGACCCTTCACTGGTTCAGCATCATATTGGTCAGGAGTGTTGGTTACGCGCTGACCCTTCACTGATACCCCATCCTTTTGTTCAGGAGTGTTCCTTACACGCTGACCCTTCACTGGTACAGCATCATATTATTGAGGAGTGTTGCTTACACGCTGACCCTTCACTGGTACAGCATCATATTGTTCAGGAGTGTTGCTTACACGCTGACCCTTCACTGGTACAGCATCATATTGCTCAGGAGTGTTGCTTACACGCTGACCCTTCACTGATACCCCATCATATTGTTCAGGAGTGTTGCTTACACGCTGACCCTTCACTGGTACAGCATCATATTGTTCAGGAGTGTTGCTTACACGCTGACCCTTCACTGATACCCCATCATATTGTTCAGGAGTGTTGCTTACACGCTGACCCTTCACTGGTACAGCATCATATTGTTCAGGAGTGTTGCTTACACGCTGACCCTTCACTGGTACAGCATCATATTGCTCAGGAGTGTTGCTTACACGCTGACCCTTCACTGGTACAGCATCATATTGCTCAGGAGTGTTGCTTACACGCTGACCCTTCACTGGTACAGCATCATATTGTTCAGGAGTGTTGCTTACACCCTGACCCTTCACTGGTACAGCATCATATTGTTCAGGAGTGTTGCTTACACGCTGACCCTTCACTGATACCCCATCATATTGCTCAGGAGTGTTGCTTACACGCTGACCCTTCACTAATACCCCATCATATTGCTCAGGAGTGTTGCTTACACGCTGACCCTTCACTGGTACAGCATCATATTGTTCAGGAGTGTTGCTTACACGCTGACCCTTCACTGGTACAGCATCATATTGTTCAGGAGTGTTGCTTACACGCTGACCCTTCACTGGTACCCCATCATATTGTTCAGGATTGTTGCTTACACGCTGACCCTTCACTGGTACAGCATCATATTGTTCAGGAGTGTTGCTTACACGCTGACCCTTCACTGGTACAGCATCATATTGGTCAGGAGTGTTGGTTACGCGCTGACCCTTCACTGATACCCCATCCTTTTGTTCAGGAGTGTTCCTTACACGCTGACCCTTCACTGGTACGGCATCATATTGTTCAGGAGTGTTGCTTACACGCTGACCCTTCACTGATACCCCATCATATTGTTCAGGAGTGTTGCTTACACGCTGACCCTTCACTGGTACCGCATCATATTGTTCAGGAGTGTTGCTTACACGCTGACCCTTCACTGGTACAGCATCATATTGTTCAGGAGTGTTGCTTACACGCTGACCCTTCACTGGTACAGCATCATATTGTTCAGGAGTGTTGCTTACACGCTGACCCTTCACTGGTACAGCATCATATTGTTCAGGAGTGTTGCTTACACGCTGACCCTTCACTGGTACAGCATCATATTGGTCAGGAGTGTTGGTTACGCGCTGACCCTTCACTGATACCCCATCCTTTTGTTCAGGAGTGTTCCTTACACGCTGACCCTTCACTGGTACAGCATCATATTATTGAGGAGTGTTGCTTACACGCTGACCCTTCACTGGTACAGCATCATATTGTTCAGGAGTGTTGCTTACACGTTGACCCTTCACTGGTACAGCATCATATTGCTCAGGAGTGTTGCTTACACGCTGACCCTTCACTGATACCCCATCATATTGTTCAGGAGTGTTGCTTACACGCTGACCCTTCACTGGTACAGCATCATATTGTTCAGGAGTGTTGCTTACACGCTGACCCTTCACTGATACCCCATCATATTGTTCAGGAGTGTTGCTTACACGCTGACCCTTCACTGGTACAGCATCATATTGTTCAGGAGTGTTGCTTACACGCTGACCCTTCACTGGTACAGCATCATATTGCTCAGGAGTGTTGCTTACACGCTGACCCTTCACTGGTACAGCATCATATTGCTCAGGAGTGTTGCTTACACGCTGACCCTTCACTGGTACAGCATCATATTGTTCAGGAGTGTTGCTTACACCCTGACCCTTCACTGGTACAGCATCATATTGTTCAGGAGTGTTGCTTACACGCTGACCCTTCACTGATACCCCATCATATTGCTCAGGAGTGTTGCTTACACGCTGACCCTTCACTGATACCCCATCATATTGTTCAGGAGTGTTGCTTACACGCTGACCCTTCACTGGTACAGCATCATATTGTTCAGGAGTGTTGCTTACACGCTGACCCTTCACTGGTACAGCATCATATTGTTCAGGAGTGTTGCTTACACGCTGACCCTTCACTGGTACCCCATCATATTGTTCAGGATTGTTGCTTACACGCTGACCCTTCACTGGTACAGCATCATATTGTTCAGGAGTGTTGCTTACACGCTGAACCTTCACTGGTACAGCATCATATTGGTCAGGAGTGTTGGTTACGCGCTGACCCTTCACTGATACCCCATCCTTTTGTTCAGGAGTGTTCCTTACACGCTGACCCTTCACTGGTACAGCATCATATTATTGAGGAGTGTTGCTTACACGCTGACCCTTCACTGGTACAGCATCATATTGTTCAGGAGTGTTGCTTACATGCTGACCCTTCACTGGTACAGCATCATATTGCTCAGGAGTGTTGCTTACACGCTGACCCTTCACTGATACCCCATCATATTGTTCAGGAGTGTTGCTTACACGCTGACCCTTCACTGGTACAGCATCATATTGCTCAGGAGTGTTGATTACACGCTGACCCTTCACTGATACCCCATCATATTGTTCAGGAGTGTTGCTTACACGCTGACCCTTCACTGATACAGCATCATATTGTTCAGGAGTGTTGCTTACACCCTGACCCTTCACTGGTACAGCATCATATTGTTCAGGAGTGTTGCTTACACGCTGACCCTTCACTGATACCCCATCATATTGTTCAGGAGTGTTGCTTACACGCTGACCCTTCACTGGTACAGCATCATATTGTTCAGGAGTGTTGCTTACACGCTGACCCTTCACTGATACCCCATCATATTGTTCAGGAGTGTTGCTTACACGCTGACCCTTCACTGATACCCCATCATATTGTTCAGGAGTGTTGCTTACACGCTGACCCTTCACTGGTACAGCATCATATTGTTCAGGAGTGTTGCTTACACGCTGACCCTTCACTGATACCCCATCATATTGTTCAGGAGTGTTGCTTACACGCTGACCCTTCACTGATACCCCATCATATTGTTCAGGAGTGTTGCTTACACGCTGACCCTTCACTGATACCCCATCATATTGTTCAGGAGTGTTGCTGACCCTTCACTGGTACAGCATCATATTGTTCAGGAGTGTTGCTTACACGCTGACCCTTCACTGGTACCCCATCATATTGTTCAGGATTGTTGCTTACACGCTGACCCTTCACTGGTACAGCATCATATTGTTCAGGAGTGTTGCTTACACGCTGACCCTTCACTGGTACAGTATCATATTGGTCAGGAGTGTTGGTTACGCGCTGACCCTTCACTGATACCCCATCCTTTTGTTCAGGAGTGTTCCTTACACGCTGACCCTTCAC
Organism: Ambystoma mexicanum; assembly: GCF_040938575.1. Taxonomy (NCBI): domain Eukaryota; kingdom Metazoa; phylum Chordata; class Amphibia; order Caudata; family Ambystomatidae; genus Ambystoma; species Ambystoma mexicanum. The sequence continues at coordinate 910,009,988 of NC_090933.1, read as the reverse complement.
TGGTACAGCATCATATTATTGAGGAGTGTTGCTTACACACTGACCCTTCACTGGTACAGCATCATATTGTTCAGGAGTGTTGCTTACACGCTGACCCTTCACTGGTACAGCATCATATTGCTCAGGAGTGTTGCTTACACGCTGACCCTTCACTGATACCCCATCATATTGTTCAGGAGTGTTGCTTACACGCTGACCCTTCAGTGGTACAGCATCATATTGCTCAGGAGTGTTGATTACACGCTGACCCTTCACTGATACCCCATCATATTGTTCAGGAGTGTTGCTTACACGCTGACCCTTCACTGATACAGCATCATATTGTTCAGGAGTGTTGCTTACACCCTGACCCTTCACTGCTACAGCATCATATTGTTCAGGAGTGTTGCTTACACGCTGACCCTTCACTGATACCCCATCATATTGTTCAGGAGTGTTGCTTACACGCTGACCCTTCACTGATACCCCATCATATTGTTCAGGAGTGTTGCTTACACGCTGACCCTTCATTGGTACAGCATCATATTGTTCAGGAGTGTTGCTTACACGCTGACCCTTCACTGATACCCCATCATATTGTTCAGGAGTGTTGCCTACACGCTGACCCTTCACTGATACCCCATCATATTGTTCAGGAGTGTTGCTTACACGCTGACCCTTCACTGGTACAGCATCATATTGTTCAGGAGTGTTGCTTACACGCTGACCCTTCACTGATACCCCATCATATTGTTCAGGAGTGTTGCTTACACGCTGACCCTTCACTGATACCCCATCATATTGTTCAGGAGTGTTGCTTACACGCTGACCCATATTGCTCAGGAGTGTTGCTTACACGCTGACCCTTCACTGGTACAGCATCATATTGTTCAGGAGTGTTGCTTACACGCTGACCCTTCACTGGTACAGCATCATATTGGTCAGGAGTGTTGGTTACGCGCTGACCCTTCACTGATACCCCATCCTTTTGTTCCAGAGTGTTCCTTACACGCTGACCCTTCACTGGTACAGCATCATATTATTGAGGAGTGTTGCTTATACGCTGACCCTTCACTGGTACAGCATCATATTGTTCAGGAGTGTTGCTTAAATGCTGACCCTTCACTGGTACAGCATCATATTGCTCAGGAGTGTTGCTTACACGCTGACCCTTCACTGATACCCCATCATATTGTTCAGTAGTGTTGCTTACACGCTGACCCTTCACTGGTACAGCATCATATTGTTCAGGAGTGTTGCTTACACGCTGACCCTTCACTGATACCCCATCATATTGTTCAGGAGTGTTGCTTACACGCTGACCCTTCACTGGTACAGCATCATATTGTTCAGGAGTGTTGCTTACACGCTGACCCTTCACTGGTACCCCATCATATTGTTCAGGAGTGTTGCTTACACGCTGACCCTTCACTGGTACAGCATCATATTGTTCAGGAGTGTTGCTTACACGCTGACCCTTCACTGGTACAGCATCATATTGCTCAGGAGTGTTGCTTACACGCTGACCCTTCACTGGTACAGCATCATATTGCTCAGGATCGTTGCTTACACGCTGACCCTTCACTGGTACAGCATCATATTGTTTAGGCGTGTTGCTTACACGCTGACCCTTCACTGGTACCTCATCCTATTGTTCAGGAGTGTTGCTTACACGCTGACCCTTTACTGATACCCCATCATATTGTTCAGGAGTGTTGCTTACACGCTGACCCTTCACTGGTACAGCATCATATTGTTCAGGAGTGTTGCTTACACGCTGACACTTCACTGGTACAGCATCATATTGGTCAAGAGTGTTGGTTACGCGCTGACCCTTCACTGATACCCCATCCTTTTGTTCAGGAGTGTTCCTTACACGCTGACCCTTCACTGGTACAGCATCATATTATTGAGGAGTGTTGCTTACACGCTGACCCTTCACTGGTACAGCATCATATTGTTCAGGAGTGTTGCTTACACGCTGACCCTTCACTGGTACAGCATCATATTGCTCAGGAGTGTTGCTTACATGCTGACCCTTCACTGATACCCCATCATATTGTTCAGGAGTGTTGCTTACACGCTGACCCTTCACTGGTACAGCATCATATTGTTCAGGAGTGTTGCTTACACGCTGACCCTTCACTGGTACAGCATCATATTGCTCAGGAGTGTTGCTTACACGCTGACCCTTCACAGATACCCCATCATATTGTTCAGGAGTGTTGCTTACACGCTGACCCTTCACTGGTACAGCATCATATTGTTCAGGAGTGTTGCTTACACGCTGACCCTTCACTGATACCCCATCATATTTTTCAGGAGTGTTGCTTACACGCTGACCCTTCACTGGTACAGCATCATATTGTTCAGGAGTGTTGCTTACACGCTGACCCTTCACTGGTACAGCATCATATTGCTCAGGAGTGTTGCTTACGCGCTGACCCTTCACTGATACCCCATCCTTTTGTTCAGGAGTGTTCCTTACACGCTGACCCTTCACTGGTACAGCATCATATTATTGAGGAGTGTTGCTTACACACTGACCCTTCACTGGTACAGCATCATATTGTTCAGGAGTGTTGCTTACACGCTGACCCTTCACTGGTACAGCATCATATTGTTCAGGAGTGTTGCTTACACGCTGACACTTCACTGGTACAGCATCATATTGGTCAAGAGTGTTGGTTACGCGCTGACCCTTCAATGATACCCTATCCTTTTGTTCAGGAGTGTTCCTTACACGCTGACCCTTCACTGGTACAGCATCATATTATTGAGGAGTGTTGCTTACACACTGACCCTTCACTGGTACAGCATCATATTGTTCAGGAGTGTTGCTTTCACGCTGACCCTTCACTGGTACAGCATCATATTGCTCAGGAGTGTTGCTTACACGCTGACCCTTCACTGATACCCCATCATATTGTTCAGGAGTGTTGCTTACACGCTGACCCTTCACTGGTACAGCATCATATTGTTCAGGAGTGTTGCTTACACGCTGACCCTTCACTGGTACAGCATCATATTGCTCAGGAGTGTTGCTTACACGCTGACCCTTCACAGATACCCCATCATATTGTTCAGGAGTGTTGCTTACACGCTGACCCTTCACTGGTACAGCATCATATTGTTCAGGAGTGTTGCCTACACGGTGACCCTTCACTGATACCCCATCATATTTTTCAGGAGTGTTGCTTACACGCTGACCCTTCACTGGTACAGCATCATATTGTTCAGGAGTGTTGCTTACATGCTGACCATTCACTGGTACAGCATCAAATTGTTCAGGAGTGTTGCTTACACGCTGACCCTTCACTGGTACCCCATCATATTGTTCAGGAGTGTTGCTTACACGCTGACCCTTCACTGGTACAGCATCATATTGTTCAGGAGTGTTGCTTACACGCTGACCCTTCACTGGTACAGCATCATATTGATCAGGAGTGTTGCTTACACGCTGACCCTTCACTGGTACAGCATCATATTGTTCAGGAGTGTTGCTTACACGCTGACCCTTCACTGATACCCCATCATATTGTTCAGGAGTGTTGCTTACGCGCTGACCCTTCACTGATACCCCATCCTTTTGTTCAGGAGTGTTCCTTACACGCTGACCCTTCACTGGTACAGCATGATATTATTGAGGAGTGTTGCTTACACACTGACCCTTCACTGGAACAGCATCATATTGCTCAGGAGTGTTGCTTACACGCTGACCCTTCACTGGTACAGCATCATATTGCTCAGGAGTGTTGCTTACACGCTGACCCTTCATTGGTACAGCATCATATTGTTCAGGAGTGTTGCTTACACGCTGACCCTTCACTGGTACAGCATCATATTGGTCAGGAGTGTTGCTTACACGCTGACCCTTCACTGATACCCCATCATATTGTTCAGGAGTGTTGCTTACACGCTGACCCTTCACTGGTACAGCAACATATTGTTCAGGAGTGTTGCTTACACGCTGACCCTTCACTGATACCCCATCATATTGTTCAGGAGTGTTGCTTACACGCTGACCCTTCACTGGTACAGCATCATATTGTTCAGGAGTGTTGCTTACACGCTGACCCTTCACTGGTACAGCATCATATTGTTCAGGAGTGTTGCTTACACGCTGACCCTTCACTGGTACCCCATCATATTGTTCAGGAGTGTTGCTTACACGCTGACCCTTCACTGGTACAGCATCATATTGTTCAGGAGTGTTGCTTACACGCTGACCCTTCACTGGTACAGCATCATATTGATCAGGAGTGTTGCTTACACGCTGACCCTTCACTGGTACAGCATCATATTGTTCAGGAGTGTTGCTTACACGCTGACCCTTCACTGATACCCCATCATATTGTTCAGGAGTGTTGCTTACGCGCTGACCCTTCACTGATACCCCATCCTTTTGTTCAGGAGTGTTCCTTACACGCTGACCCTTCACTGGTACAGCATCATATTATTGAGGAGTGTTGCTTACACGCTGACCCTTCACTGGTACAGCATCATATTGTTCAGGAGTGTTGCTTACACGCTGACCCTTCACTGGTACAGCATCATATTGCTCAGGAGTGTTGCTTACACGCTGACCCTTCACTGGTACAGCATCATATTGTTCAGGAGTGTTGCTTACACGCTGACCCTTCACTGGTACAGCATCATATTGGTCAGGAGTGTTGGTTACGCGCTGACCCTTCACTGATACCCCATCCTTTTGTTCAGGAGTGTTCCTTACACGCTGACCCTTCACTGGTACAGCATCATATTATTGAGGAGTGTTGCTTACACGCTGACCCTTCACTGGTACAGCATCATATTGTTCAGGTGTGTTGCTTACATGCTGACCCTTCACTGGTACAGCATCATATTACTCATTAGTGTTGCTTACACGCTGACCCTTCACTGATACCCCATCATATTGTTCAGGAGTGTTGCTTACACGCTGACCCTTCACTGGTACAGCATCATATTGTTCAGGAGTGTTGCTTACACGCTGACCCTTCACTGATACCCCATCATATTGTTCAGGAGTGTTGCTTACACGCTGACCCTTCACTGGTACAGCATCATATTGTTCAAGACTGTTGCTTACACGCTGACCCTTCACTGGTACAGCATCATATTGTTCAGGAGTGTTGCTTACACGCTGACCCTTCACTGGTACCCCATCATATTGTTCAGGAGTGTTGCTTACACGCTGACCCTTCACTGGTACAGCATCATATTGTTCAGGAGTGTTGCTTACACACTGACCCTTCACTGGTACAGCATCATATTGTTCAGGAGTGTTGCTTACACGCTGACCCTTCACTGGTACAGCATCATATTGTTCAGGAGTGTTGCTTAAACGCTGACCCTTCACTGATACCCCATCATATTGTTCAGGAGTGTTGCTTACACGCTGACCCTTCACTGATACCCCATCATATTGTTCAGGAGTGTTGCTTACACGCTGACCCTTCACTGGTACAGCATCATATTGTTCAGGAGTGTTGCTTACACGCTGACCCTTCACTGGTACATCATCATATTGCTCAGGAGTGTTGCTTACACGCTGACCCTTCACTGGTACAGCATCATATTTCTCAGGATCGTTGCTTACACGCTGACCCTTCACTGGTACAGCATCATATTGTTTAGGCGTGTTGCTTACACGCTGACCCTTCACTGGTACCTCATCCTATTGTTCAGGAGTGTTGCTTACACGCTGACCCTTTACTGATACCCCATCATATTGTTCAGGAGTGTTGCTTACACGCTGACCCTTCACTGGTACAGCATCATATTGTTCGGGAGTGTTGCTTACACGCTGACACTTCACTGGTACAGCATCATATTGGCCAGGAGTGTTGGTTACGCGCTGACCCTTCACTGATACCCCATCCTTTTGTTCAGGAGTGTTCCTTACACGCTGACCCTTCACTGGTACAGCATCATATTATTGAGGAGTGTTGCTTACACGCTGACCCTTCACTGGTACAGAATCATATTGTTCAGGAGTGTTGCTTACACGCTGACCCTTCACTGGTACAGCATCATATTGCTCAGGAGTGTTTCTTACACGCTGACCCTTCACTGATACCCCATCATATTTTTCAGGAGTGTTGCTTACACGCTGACCCTTCACTGGTACAGCATCATATTGTTCAGGAGTGTTGCTTACACGCTGACCCTTCACTGGTACAGCATCATATTGCTCAGGAGTGTTGCTTACACGCTGACCCTTCACTGATACCCCATCATATTGTTCAGGAGTGTTGCTTACACGCTGACCCTTCACTGATACCCCATCATATTGTTCAGGAGTGTTGCTTACACGCTGACCCTTCACTGGTACAGCATCATATTGTTCAGGAGTGTTGCTTACACGCTGACCCTTCACTGGTACAGCATCATATTGTTCAGGAGTGTTGCTTACACGCTGACCCTTCACTGGTACAGCATCATATTGTTCAGGAGTGTTGCTTACACGCTGACCCTTCACTGGTACAGCATCATATTGGTCAGGAGTGTTGGTTACGCGCTGACCCTTCACTGATACCCCATCCTTTTGTTCAGGAGTGTTCCTTACACGCTGACCCTTCACTGGTACAGCATCATATTATTGAGGAGTGTTGCTTACACGCTGACCCTTCACTGGTACAGCATCATATTGTTCAGGAGTGTTGCTTACACGCTGACCCTTCACTGGTACAGCATCATATTGCTCAGGAGTGTTGCTTACACGCTGACCCTTCACTGATACCCCATCATATTGTTCAGGAGTGTTGCTTACACGCTGACCCTTCACTGGTACAGCATCATATTGTTCAGGAGTGTTGCTTACACGCTGACCCTTCACTGATACCCCATCATATTGTTCAGGAGTGTTGCTTACACGCTGACCCTTGACTGGTACAGCATCATATTGTTCAGGAGTGTTGCTTACACGCTGACGCTTCACTGGTACAGCATCATATTGCTCAGGAGTGTTGCTTACACGCTGACCCTTCACTGGTACAGCATCATATTGCTCAGGAGTGTTGCTTACACGCTGACCCTTCACTGGTACAGCATCATATTGCTCAGGAGTGTTGCTTACACCCTGACCCTTCACTGGCACAGCATCATATTGTTCAGGAGTGTTGCTTACACGCTGACCCTTCACTGATACCCCATCATATTGTTCAGGAGTATTGCTTACACGCTGACCCTTCACTGATACCCCATCATATTGTTCAGGAGTGTTGCTTACACGCTGACCCTTCACTGGTACAGCATCATATTGTTCAGGAGTGTTGCTTACACGCTGACCCTTCACTGGTACAGCATCATATTGTTCAGGAGTGTTGCTTACACGCTGACCCTTCACTGGTACCCCATCATATTGTTCAGGATTGTTGCTTACACGCTGACCCTTCACTGGTACAGCATCATATTGTTCAGGAGTGTTGCTTACACGCTGACCCTTCACTGGTACAGCATCATATTGTTCAGGAGTGTTGCTTACACGCTGACCCTTCACTGGTACCCCATCATATTGTTCAGGATTGTTGCTTACACGCTGACCCTTCACTGGTACCCCATCATATTGTTCAGGATTGTTGCTTACACGCTGACCCTTCACTGGTACAGCATCATATTGTTCAGGAGTGTTGCTTACGCGCTAACCCTTCACTGGTACAGCATCATATTGGTCAGGAGTGTTGGTTACGCGCTGACCCTTCACTGATACCCCATCCTTTTGTTCAGGAGTGTTCCTTACACGCTGACCCTTCACTGGTACAGCATCATATTATTGAGGAGTGTTGCTTACACGCTGACCCTTCACTGGTACAGCATCATATTGTTCAGGAGTGTTCCTTACACGCTGACCCTTCACTGGTACAGCATCATATTATTGAGGAGTGTTGCTTACACGCTGACCCTTCACTGATACCCCATCATATTGTTCAGGAGTGTTGCTTACACGCTGACCCTTCACTGGTACAGCATCATATTGCTCAGGAGTGTTGATTACACACTGACCCTTCACTGATACCCCATCATATTGTTCAGGAGTGTTGCTTACACGCTGACCCTTCACTGATACAGCATCATATTGTTCATGAGTGTTGCTTACACCCTGACCCTTCACTGGTACAGCATCATATTGTTCAGGAGTGTTGCTTACACGCTGACCCTTCACTGATACCCCATCATATTGTTCAGGAGTGTTGCTTACACGCTGACCCTTCACTGATACACCATCATATTGTTCAGGAGTGTTGCTTACACGCTGACCCTTCACTGGTACAGCATCATATTGTTCAGGAGTGTTGCTTACACGCTGACCCTCCACTGATACCCCATCATATTGTTCAGGAGTGTTGCTTACACGCTGACCCTTCACTGATACCCCATCATATTGTTCAGGAGTGTTGCTTACACGCTGACCCTTCACTGGTACAGCATCATATTGTTCAGGAGTGTTGCTTACACGCTGACCCTTCACTGATACCCCATCATATTGTTCAGGAGTGTTGCTTACACGCTGACCCTTCACTGGTACAGCATCATATTGTTCAGGAGTGTTGCTTACACGCTGACCCTTCACTGGAACAGCATCATATTGTTCAGGAGTGTTGCTTACACGCTGACCCTTCACTGGTAAAGCATCATATTGTTCAGGAGTGTTGCTTACACGCTGACCCTTCACTGGTACAGCATCATATTGTTCAGGAGTGGTGCTTACGCGCTGACCCTTCACTGGTACAGCATCATATTGGTCAGGAGTGTTGGTTACGCGCTGACCCTTCACTGATACCCCATCCTTTTGTTCAGGAGTGTTCCTTACACGCTGACCCTTCACTGGTACAGCATCATATTATTGAGGAGTGTTGCTTACACGCTGACCCTTCACTGGTACAGCATCATATTGCTCAGGAGTGTTGCTTACACGCTGACCCTTCACTGATACCCCATCATATTGTTCAGGAGTGTTGCTTACACGCTGACCCTTCACTGGTACAGCACATATTGTTCAGGAGTGTTGCTTACACGCTGACCCTTCACTGATACCCCATCATATTGTTCAGGAATGTTGCTTACACGCTGACCCTTCACTGGTACAGCATCATATTGTTCAGGAGTGTTGCTTACACGCTGACCCTTCACTGGTACAGCATCATATTGTTCAGGAGTGTTGCTTACACACTGACCCTTCACTGGTACAGCATCATATTGTTCAGGAGTGTTGCTTACACGCTGACCCTTCACTGGTACAGCACATATTGTTCAGGAGTGTTGCTTACACGCTGACCCTTCACTGGTACAGCATCATATTGTTCAGGAGTGTTGCTTACACACTGACCCTTCACTGGTACAGCATCATATTGGTCAAGAGTGTTGGTTACGCGCTGACCCTTCACTGATACCCCATCCTTTTGTTCAGGAGTGTTCCTTACACGCTGACCCTTCACTGGTACAGCATCATATTATTGAGGAGTGTTGCTTACACGCTGACCCTTCACTGGTACAGCATCATATTGTTCAGGAGTGTTGCTTACACGCTGACCCTTCACTGGTACAGCATCATATTGCTCAGGAGTGTTGCTTACATGCTGACCCTTCACTGATACCCCATCATATTGTTCAGGAGTGTTGCTTACACGCTGACCCTTCACTGGTACAGCATCATATTGTTCAGGAGTGTTGCTTACACGCTGACCCTTCACTGGTACAGCATCATATTGCTCAGGAGTGTTGCTTACACGCTGACCCTTCACAGATACCCCATCATATTGTTCAGGAGTGTTGCTTACACGCTGACCCTTCACTGGTACAGCATCATATTGTTCAGGAGTGTTGCTTACACGCTGACCCTTCACTGATACCCCATCATATTTTTCAGGAGTGTTGCTTACACGCTGACCCTTCACTGGTACAGCATCATATTGTTCAGGAGTGTTGCTTACACGCTGACCCTTCACTGGTACAGCATCATATTGCTCAGGAGTGTTGCTTACGCGCTGACCCTTCACTGATACCCCATCCTTTTGTTCAGGAGTGTTCCTTACACGCTGACCCTTCACTGGTACAGCATCATATTATTGAGGAGTGTTGCTTACACACTGACCCTTCACTGGTACAGCATCATATTGTTCAGGAGTGTTGCTTACACGCTGACCCTTCACTGGTACAGCATCATATTGTTCAGGAGTGTTGCTTACACGCTGACACTTCACTGGTACAGCATCATATTGGTCAAGAGTGTTGGTTACGCGCTGACCCTTCAATGATACCCTATCCTTTTGTTCAGGAGTGTTCCTTACACGCTGACCCTTCACTGGTACAGCATCATATTATTGAGGAGTGTTGCTTACACACTGACCCTTCACTGGTACAGCATCATATTGCTCAGGAGTGTTGCTTACACGCTGACCCTTCACTGGTACAGCATCATATTGCTCAGGAGTGTTGCTTACACGCTGACCCTTCACAGATACCCCATCATATTGTTCAGGAGTGTTGCTTACACGCTGACCCTTCACTGGTACAGCATCATATTGTTCAGGAGTGTTGCCTACACGGTGACCCTTCACTGATACCCCATCATATTTTTCAGGAGTGTTGCTTACACGCTGACCCTTCACTGGTACAGCATCATATTGTTCAGGAGTGTTGCTTACATGCTGACCATTCACTGGTACAGCATCAAATTGTTCAGGAGTGTTGCTTACACGCTGACCCTTCACTGGTACCCCATCATATTGTTCAGGAGTGTTGCTTACACGCTGACCCTTCACTGGTACAGCATCATATTGTTCAGGAGTGTTGCTTACACGCTGACCCTTCACTGGTACAGCATCATATTGATCAGGAGTGTTGCTTACACGCTGACCCTTCACTGGTACAGCATCATATTGTTCAGGAGTGTTGCTTACACGCTGACCCTTCACTGATACCCCATCATATTGTTCAGGAGTGTTGCTTACGCGCTGACCCTTCACTGATACCCCATCCTTTTGTTCAGGAGTGTTCCTTACACGCTGACCCTTCACTGGTACAGCATGATATTATTGAGGAGTGTTGCTTACACACTGACCCTTCACTGGAACAGCATCATATTGCTCAGGAGTGTTGCTTACACGCTGACCCTTCACTGGTACAGCATCATATTGCTCAGGAGTGTTGCTTACACGCTGACCCTTCATTGGTACAGCATCATATTGTTCAGGAGTGTTGCTTACACGCTGACCCTTCACTGGTACAGCATCATATTGGTCAGGAGTGTTGCTTACACGCTGACCCTTCACTGATACCCCATCATATTGTTCAGGAGTGTTGCTTACACGCTGACCCTTCACTGGTACAGCAACATATTGTTCAGGAGTGTTGCTTACACGCTGACCCTTCACTGATACCCCATCATATTGTTCAGGAGTGTTGCTTACACGCTGACCCTTCACTGGTACAGCATCATATTGTTCAGGAGTGTTGCTTACACGCTGACCCTTCACTGGTACAGCATCATATTGTTCAGGAGTGTTGCTTACACGCTGACCCTTCACTGGTACCCCATCATATTGTTCAGGAGTGTTGCTTACACGCTGACCCTTCACTGGTACAGCATCATATTGTTCAGGAGTGTTGCTTACACGCTGACCCTTCACTGGTACAGCATCATATTGATCAGGAGTGTTGCTTACACGCTGACCCTTCACTGGTACAGCATCATATTGTTCAGGAGTGTTGCTTACACGCTGACCCTTCACTGATACCCCATCATATTGTTCAGGAGTGTTGCTTACGCGCTGACCCTTCACTGATACCCCATCCTTTTGTTCAGGAGTGTTCCTTACACGCTGACCCTTCACTGGTACAGTATCATATTATTGAGGAGTGTTGCTTACACGCTGACCCTTCACTGGTACAGCATCATATTGTTCAGGAGTGTTGCTTACACGCTGACCCTTCACTGGTACAGCATCATATTGCTCAGGAGTGTTGCTTACACGCTGACCCTTCACTGGTACAGCATCATATTGTTCAGGAGTGTTGCTTACACGCTGACCCTTCACTGGTACAGCATCATATTGGTCAGGAGTGTTGGTTACGCGCTGACCCTTCACTGATACCCCATCCTTTTGTTCAGGAGTGTTCCTTACACGCTGACCCTTCACTGGTACAGCATCATATTATTGAGGAGTGTTGCTTACACGCTGACCCTTCACTGGTACAGCATCATATTGTTCAGGTGTGTTGCTTACATGCTGACCCTTCACTGGTACAGCATCATATTACTCATTAGTGTTGCTTACACGCTGACCCTTCACTGATACCCCATCATATTGTTCAGGAGTGTTGCTTACACGCTGACCCTTCACTGGTACAGCATCATATTGTTCAGGAGTGTTGCTTACACGCTGACCCTTCACTGATACCCCATCATATTGTTCAGGAGTGTTGCTTACACGCTGACCCTTCACTGGTACAGCATCATATTGTTCAAGACTGTTGCTTACACGCTGACCCTTCACTGGTACAGCATCATATTGTTCAGGAGTGTTGCTTACACGCTGACCCTTCACTGGTACCCCATCATATTGTTCAGGAGTGTTGCTTACACGCTGACCCTTCACTGGTACAGCATCATATTGTTCAGGAGTGTTGCTTACACACTGACCCTTCACTGGTACAGCATCATATTGTTCAGGAGTGTTGCTTACACGCTGACCCTTCACTGGTACAGCATCATATTGTTCAGGAGTGTTGCTTACACGCTGACCCTTCACTGATACCCCATCATATTGTTCAGGAGTGTTGCTTACACGCTGACCCTTCACTGATACCCCATCATATTGTTCAGGAGTGTTGCTTACACGCTGACCCTTCACTGGTACAGCATCATATTGTTCAGGAGTGTTGCTTACACGCTGACCCTTCACTGGTACATCATCATATTGCTCAGGAGTGTTGCTTACACGCTGACCCTTCACTGGTACAGCATCATATTTCTCAGGATCGTTGCTTACACGCTGACCCTTCACTGGTACAGCATCATATTGTTTAGGCGTGTTGCTTACACGCTGACCCTTCACTGGTACCTCATCCTATTGTTCAGGAGTGTTGCTTACACGCTGACCCTTTACTGATACCCCATCATATTGTTCAGGAGTGTTGCTTACACGCTGACCCTTCACTGGTACAGCATCATATTGTTCGGGAGTGTTGCTTACACGCTGACACTTCACTGGTACAGCATCATATTGGCCAGGAGTGTTGGTTACGCGCTGACCCTTCACTGATACCCCATCCTTTTGTTCAGGAGTGTTCCTTACACGCTGACCCTTCACTGGTACAGCATCATATTATTGAGGAGTGTTGCTTACACGCTGACCCTTCACTGGTACAGAATCATATTGTTCAGGAGTGTTGCTTACACGCTGACCCTTCACTGGTACAGCATCATATTGCTCAGGAGTGTTTCTTACACGCTGACCCTTCACTGATACCCCATCATATTTTTCAGGAGTGTTGCTTACACGCTGACCCTTCACTGGTACAGCATCATATTGTTCAGGAGTGTTGCTTACATGCTGACCCTTCACTGGTACAGCATCATATTGCTCAGGAGTGTTGCTTACACGCTGACCCTTCACTGATACCCCATCATATTGTTCAGGAGTGTTGCTTACACGCTGACCCTTCACTGATACCCCATCATATTGTTCAGGAGTGTTGCTTACACGCTGACCCTTCACTGGTACAGCATCATATTGTTCAGGAGTGTTGCTTACACGCTGACCCTTCACTGGTACAGCATCATATTGTTCAGGAGTGTTGCTTACACGCTGACCCTTCACTGGTACAGCATCATATTGTTCAGGAGTGTTGCTTACACGCTGACCCTTCACTGGTACAGCATCATATTGGTCAGGAGTGTTGGTTACGCGCTGACCCTTCACTGATACCCCATCCTTTTGTTCAGGAGTGTTCCTTACACGCTGACCCTTCACTGGTACAGCATCATATTATTGAGGAGTGTTGCTTACACGCTGACCCTTCACTGGTACAGCATCATATTGTTCAGGAGTGTTGCTTACACGCTGACCCTTCACTGGTACAGCATCATATTGCTCAGGAGTGTTGCTTACACGCTGACCCTTCACTGATACCCCATCATATTGTTCAGGAGTGTTGCTTACACGCTGACCCTTCACTGGTACAGCATCATATTGTTCAGGAGTGTTGCTTACACGCTGACCCTTCACTGATACCCCATCATATTGTTCAGGAGTGTTGCTTACACGCTGACCCTTGACTGGTACAGCATCATATTGTTCAGGAGTGTTGCTTACACGCTGACGCTTCACTGGTACAGCATCATATTGCTCAGGAGTGTTGCTTACACGCTGACCCTTCACTGGTACAGCATCATATTGCTCAGGAGTGTTGCTTACACGCTGACCCTTCACTGGTACAGCATCATATTGCTCAGGAGTGTTGCTTACACCCTGACCCTTCACTGGCACAGCATCATATTGTTCAGGAGTGTTGCTTACACGCTGACCCTTCACTGATACCCCATCATATTGTTCAGGAGTATTGCTTACACGCTGACCCTTCACTGATACCCCATCATATTGTTCAGGAGTGTTGCTTACACGCTGACCCTTCACTGATACCCCATCATATTGTTCAGGAGTGTTGCTTACACGCTGACCCTTCACTGGTACAGCATCATATTGTTCAGGAGTGTTGCTTACACGCTGACCCTTCACTGGTACCCCATCATATTGTTCAGGATTGTTGCTTACACGCTGACCCTTCACTGGTACAGCATCATATTGTTCAGGAGTGTTGCTTACACGCTGACCCTTCACTGGTACAGCATCATATTGTTCAGGAGTGTTGCTTACACGCTGACCCTTCACTGGTACCCCATCATATTGTTCAGGATTGTTGCTTACACGCTGACCCTTCACTGGTACCCCATCATATTGTTCAGGATTGTTGCTTACACGCTGACCCTTCACTGGTACAGCATCATATTGTTCAGGAGTGTTGCTTACGCGCTAACCCTTCACTGGTACAGCATCATATTGGTCAGGAGTGTTGGTTACGCGCTGACCCTTCACTGATACCCCATCCTTTTGTTCAGGAGTGTTCCTTACACGCTGACCCTTCACTGGTACAGCATCATATTATTGAGGAGTGTTGCTTACACGCTGACCCTTCACTGGTACAGCATCATATTGTTCAGGAGTGTTCCTTACACGCTGACCCTTCACTGGTACAGCATCATATTATTGAGGAGTGTTGCTTACACGCTGACCCTTCACTGATACCCCATCATATTGTTCAGGAGTGTTGCTTACACGCTGACCCTTCACTGGTACAGCATCATATTGCTCAGGAGTGTTGATTACACACTGACCCTTCACTGATACCCCATCATATTGTTCAGGAGTGTTGCTTACACGCTGACCCTTCACTGATACAGCATCATATTGTTCATGAGTGTTGCTTACACCCTGACCCTTCACTGGTACAGCATCATATTGTTCAGGAGTGTTGCTTACACGCTGACCCTTCACTGATACCCCATCATATTGTTCAGGAGTGTTGCTTACACGCTGACCCTTCACTGATACACCATCATATTGTTCAGGAGTGTTGCTTACACGCTGACCCTTCACTGGTACAGCATCATATTGTTCAGGAGTGTTGCTTACACGCTGACCCTCCACTGATACCCCATCATATTGTTCAGGAGTGTTGCTTACACGCTGACCCTTCACTGATACCCCATCATATTGTTCAGGAGTGTTGCTTACACGCTGACCCTTCACTGGTACAGCATCATATTGTTCAGGAGTGTTGCTTACACGCTGACCCTTCACTGATACCCCATCATATTGTTCAGGAGTGTTGCTTACACGCTGACCCTTCACTGGTACAGCATCATATTGTTCAGGAGTGTTGCTTACATGCTGACCCTTCACTGGAACAGCATCATATTGTTCAGGAGTGTTGCTTACACGCTGACCCTTCACTGGTAAAGCATCATATTGTTCAGGAGTGTTGCTTACACGCTGACCCTTCACTGGTACAGCATCATATTGTTCAGGAGTGGTGCTTACGCGCTGACCCTTCACTGGTACAGCATCATATTGGTCAGGAGTGTTGGTTACGCGCTGACCCTTCACTGATACCCCATCCTTTTGTTCAGGAGTGTTCCTTACACGCTGACCCTTCACTGGTACAGCATCATATTATTGAGGAGTGTTGCTTACACGCTGACCCTTCACTGGTACAGCATCATATTGCTCAGGAGTGTTGCTTACACGCTGACCCTTCACTGATACCCCATCATATTGTTCAGGAGTGTTGCTTACACGCTGACCCTTCACTGGTACAGCACATATTGTTCAGGAGTGTTGCTTACACGCTGACCCTTCACTGATACCCCATCATATTGTTCAGGAATGTTGCTTACACGCTGACCCTTCACTGGTACAGCATCATATTGTTCAGGAGTGTTGCTTACACGCTGACCCTTCACTGGTACAGCATCATATTGTTCAGGAGTGTTGCTTACACACTGACCCTTCACTGGTACAGCATCATATTGTTCAGGAGTGTTGCTTACACGCTGACCCTTCACTGGTACAGCATCATATTGTTCAGGAGTGTTGCTTACACGCTGACCCTTCACTGGTACAGCATCATATTGGTCAGGAGTGTTGGTTACGCGCTGACCCTTCACTGATACCCCATCCTTTTGTTCAGGAGTGTTCCTTACACGCTAACCCTTCACTGGTACAGCATCATATTATTGAGGAGTGTTGCTTACACACTGACCCTTCACTGGTACAGCATCATATTGCTCAGGAGTGTTGCTTACACGCTGACCCTTCACTGGTACAGCATCATATTGCTCAGGAGTGTTGCTTACACGCTGACCCTTCACTGGTACAGCATCATATTGCTCAGGAGTGGTGCTTACACGCTGACCCTTCACTGATACCCCATCATATTGCTCAGGAGTGGTGCTTACATGCTGACCCTTCACTGATACCCCATCATATTGTTCAGGAGTGTTGCTTACACGCTGACCCTTCACTGGTACAGCATCATATTGTTCAGGAGTGTTGCTTACACGCTGACCCTTCACTGATAACCCATCATATTGTTCAGGAGTGTTGCTTACACGCTGACCCTTCACTGGTACAACATCATATTGTTCAGGAGTGTTGCTTACACGGTGACCCTTCACTGGTACAGCATCATATTGGTCAGGAGTGTTGGTTACACGCTGACCCTTCACTGATACCCCATCCTTTTGTTCAGGAGTGTTCCTTACACGCTGACCCTTCACTGGTACAGCATCATATTATTGAGGAGTGTTGCTTACACGCTGACCCTTCACTGGTACAGCATCATATTGTTCAGGAGTGTTGCTTACACGCTGACCCTTCACTGGTACAGCATCATATTGCTCAGGAGTGTTGCTTACACGCTGACCCTTCACTGGTACAGCATCATATTGCTCAGGAGTGTTGCTTACACGCTGACCCTTCACTGATACCCCATCATATTGTTCAGGAGTGTTGCTTACACGCTGACCCTACACTGGTACAGCATCATATTGTTCAGGAGTGTTGCTTACACGCTGACCCTTCACTGATACCCCATCATATTGTTCAGGAGTGTTGCTTACACGCTGACCCTTCACTGGTACAGCATCATATTGTTCAGGAGTGTTGCTTACACGCTGACCCTTCACTGGTACAGCATCATATTGCTCAGGAGTGTTGCTTACACGCTGACCCTTCACTGGTACAGCATCATATTGCTCAGGAGTGTTGCTTACACGCTGACCCTTCACTGGTACAGCATCATATTGTTCAGGAGTGTTGCTTACACCCTGACCCTTCACTGGTACATCATCATATTGTTCAGGAGTGTTGCTTACACGCTGACCCTTCACTGATACCCCATCCTATTGTTGAGGAGTGTTTCTTACACGCTGACCCTTCACTGCTACAGCATCATACTGTTCAGGAGTGTTGGTTACAATCTGACCCTTCACTGATACCCCATCCTATTGTTGAGGAGTGTTTCTTACACGCTGACCCTTCACTGGTACAGCATCATATTGTTCAGGATTGTTGCTTACACGCTGACCCTTCACTGGTACAGCATCATATTTTTCAGGAGTGTTGCTTACACGCTGACCCTTCACTGGTACAGCATCATATTGATCAGGAGTGTTGCTTACACGCTGACCCTTCACTGGTACAGCATCATATTGTTCAGGAGTGTTGCTTACACGCTGACCCTTCACTGATACCCCATCATATTGTTCAGGAGTGTTGCTTACGCGCTGACCCTTCACTGATACCCCATCCTTTTGTTCAGGAGTGTTCCTTACACGCTGACCCTTCACTGGTACAGCATCATATTATTAAGGAGTGTTGCTTACACGCTGACCCTTCACTGGTACAGCATCATATTGCTCAGGAGTGTTGCTTACACGCTGACCCTTCATTGGTACAGCATCATATTGTTCAGGAGTGTTGCTTACACGCTGACCCTTCACTGGTACAGCATCATATTGGTCAGGATTGTTGCTTACACGCTGACCCTTCACTGATACCCCATCATATTGTTCAGGAGTGTTGCTTACACGCTGACCCTTCACTGGTACAGCATCATATTGTTCAGGAGTGTTGCTTACACGCTGACCCTTCACTGATACCCCATCATATTGTTCAGGAGTGTTGCTTACACGCTGACCCTTCACTGGTACAGCATCATATTGTTCAGGAGTGTTGCTTACACGCTGACCCTTCACTGGTACAGCATCATATTGTTTAGGAGTGTTGCTTACACGCTGACCCTTCACTGGTACCCCATCATATTGTTCAGGAGTGTTGCTTACACGCTGACCCTTCACTGGTACAGCATCATATTGTTCAGGAGTGTTGCTTACACGCTGACCCTTCACTGGTACAGCATCATATTGATCAGGAGTGTTGCTTACACGCTGACCCTTCACTGGTACAGCATCATATTGTTCAGGAGTGTTGCTTACACGCTGACCCTTCACTGATACCCCATCATATTGTTCAGGAGTGTTGCTTACGCGCTGACCCTTCACTGATACCCCATCCTTTTGTTCAGGAGTGTTCCTTACACGCTGACCCTTCACTGGTACAGCATCATATTATTGAGGAGTGTTGCTTACACGCTGACCCTTCACTGGTACAGCATCATATTGTTCAGGAGTGTTGCTTACACGCTGACCCTTCACTGGTACAGCATCATATTGCTCAGGAGTGTTGCTTACACGCTGACCCTTCACTGGTACAGCATCATATTGTTCAGGAGTGTTGCTTACACGCTGACCCTTCACTGGTACAGCATCATATTGGTCAGGAGTGTTGGTTACGCGCTGACCCTTCACTGATACCCCATCCTTTTGTTCAGGAGTGTTCCTTACACGCTGACCCTTCACTGGTACAGCATCATATTGTTCAGGAGTGTTGCTTACATGCTGACCCTTCACTGGTACAGCATCATATTACTCATTAGTGTTGCTTACACGCTGACCCTTCACTGATACCCCATCATATTGTTCAGGAGTGTTGCTTACACGCTGACCCTTCACTGGTACAGCATCATATTGTTCAGGAGTGTTGCTTACACGCTGACCCTTCACTGATACCCCATCATATTGTTCAGGAGTGTTGCTTACACGCTGACCCTTCACTGATACCCCATCATATTGTTCAGGAGTGTTGCTTACACGCTGACCCTTCACTGGTACAGCATCATATTGTTCAGGAGTGT
This sequence comes from Ambystoma mexicanum, assembly GCF_040938575.1. NCBI lineage: Eukaryota > Metazoa > Chordata > Amphibia > Caudata > Ambystomatidae > Ambystoma > Ambystoma mexicanum. Next base: position 909,990,191 of record NC_090933.1, on the reverse strand, counting down.
TGCTTACACGCTGACCCTTCACTGATACCCCATCATATTGTTCAGGAGTGTTGCTTACACGCTGACCCTTCACTGGTACAGCATCATATTGTTCAGGAGTGTTGCTTACACGCTGACCCTTCACTGGAACAGCATCATATTGTTCAGGAGTGTTGCTTACACGCTGACCCTTCACTGGTAAAGCATCATATTGTTCAGGAGTGTTGCTTACACGCTGACCCTTCACTGGTACAGCATCATATTGTTCAGGAGTGGTGCTTACGCGCTGACCCTTCACTGGTACAGCATCATATTGGTCAGGAGTGTTGGTTACGCGCTGACCCTTCACTGATACCCCATCCTTTTGTTCAGGAGTGTTCCTTACACGCTGACCCTTCACTGGTACAGCATCATATTATTGAGGAGTGTTGCTTACACGCTGACCCTTCACTGGTACAGCATCATATTGCTCAGGAGTGTTGCTTACACGCTGACCCTTCACTGATACCCCATCATATTGTTCAGGAGTGTTGCTTACACGCTGACCCTTCACTGGTACAGCACATATTGTTCAGGAGTGTTGCTTACACGCTGACCCTTCACTGATACCCCATCATATTGTTCAGGAATGTTGCTTACACGCTGACCCTTCACTGGTACAGCATCATATTGTTCAGGAGTGTTGCTTACACGCTGACCCTTCACTGGTACAGCATCATATTGTTCAGGAGTGTTGCTTACACACTGACCCTTCACTGGTACAGCATCATATTGTTCAGGAGTGTTGCTTACACGCTGACCCTTCACTGGTACAGCACATATTGTTCAGGAGTGTTGCTTACACGCTGACCCTTCACTGGTACAGCATCATATTGTTCAGGAGTGTTGCTTACACGCTGACCCTTCACTGGTACAGCATCATATTGTTCAGGAGTGTTGCTTACACGCTGACCCTTCACTGATACCCCATCATATTGTTCAGGAGTGTTGCTTACACGCTGACCCTTCACTGGTACAGCATCATATTGTTCAGGAGTGTTGCTTACACGCTGACCCTTCACTGATACCCCATCATATTGTTCAGGAGTGTTGCTTACACGCTGACCCTTCACTGGTACAGCATCATATTGTTCAGGAGTGTTGCTTACACACTGACCCTTCACTGGTACAGCATCATATTGTTCAGGAGTGTTGCTTACACGCTGACCCTTCACTGGTACCCCATCATATTGTTCAGGAGTGTTGCTTACACGCTGACCCTTCACTGGTACAGCATCATATTGTTCAGGAGTGTTGCTTACACGCTGACCCTTCACTGGTACAGCATCATATTGTTCAGGAGTGTTGCTTACACGCTGACCCTTCACTGGTACAGCATCATATTGTTCAGGAGAGTTGCTTACACGCTGACCCTTCACTGATACCCCATCATATTGTTCAGGAGTGTTGCTTACACGCTGACCCTTCACTGATACCCCATCATATTGTTCAGGAGTGTTGCTTACACGCTGACCCTTCACTGGTACAGTATCATATTGCTCAGGAGTGTTGCTTACACGCTGACCCTTCACTGATACCCCATCATATTGTTCAGGAGTGTTGCTTACACGCTGACCCTTCACTGGTACAGCATCATATTGCTCAGGAGTGTTGATTACACGCTGACCCTTCACTGATACCCCATCATATTTTTCAGGAGTGTTGCTTACACGCTGACCCTTCACTGGTACAGCATCATATTGTTCAGGAGTGTTGCTTACACGCTGACCCTTCACTGATACCCCATCATATTGCTCAGGAGTGTTGCTTACACGCTGACCCTTCACTGATACCCATTCATATTGTTCAGGAGTGTTGCTTACACGCTGACCCTTCACTGGTACAGCATCATATTGTTCAGGAGTGTTGCTTACACGCTGACCCTTCACTGATACCCCATCATATTGTTCAGGAGTGTTGCTTACACGCTGACCCTTCACTGGTACAGCATCATATTGTTCAGGAGTGTTGCTTACACGCTGACCCTTCACTGGTACAGCATCATATTGTTCAGGAGTGTTGCTTACACGCTGACCCTTCACTGGTACCCCATCATATTGTACAGGAGTGTTGCTTACACGCTGACCCTTCACTGGTACAGCATCATATTGTTCAGGAGTGTTGCTTACACGCTGACCCTTCACTGGTACAGCATCATATTGTTCAGGAGTGTTGCTTACACGCTGACCCTTCACTGGTACAGCATCATATTGTTCAGGAGTGTTGCTTACACGCTGACCCTTCACTGATACCCCATCATATTGTTCAGGAGTGTTGCTTACACGCTGACCCTTCACTGGTACAGCATCATATTGTTCAGGAGTGTTGCTTACACGCTGACCCTTCACTGATACCCCATCATATTGTTCAGGAGTGTTGCTTACACGCTGACCCTTCACTGGTACAGCATCATATTGTTCAGGAGTGTTGCTTACACGCTGACCCTTCACTGGTACAGCATCATATTGTTCAGGAGTGTTGCTTACACGCTGACCCTTCACTGGTACCCCATCATATTGTTCAGGAGTGTTGCTTACACGCTGACCCTTCACTGGTACAGCATCATATTGTTCAGGAGTGTTGCTTACACGCTGACCCTTCACTGGTACAGCATCATATTGTTCAGGAGTGTTGCTTACACGCTGACCCTTCACTGGTACAGCATCATATTGTTCAGGAGTGTTGCTTACACGCTGACCCTTCACTGATACCCCATCATATTGTTCAGGAGTGTTGCTTACACGCTGACCCTTCACTGATACCCCATCATATTGTTCAGGAGTGTTGCTTACACGCTGACCCTTCACTGGTACAGTATCATATTGTTCAGGAGTGTTGCTTACACGCTGACCCTTCACTGGTACAGCATCATATTGCTCAGGAATGTTGCTTACACGCTGACCCTTCACTGGTACAGCATCATATTGCTCAGGATCGTTGCTTACACGCTGACCCTTCACTGGTACCTCATCCTATGGTTCAGGAGTGTTGCTTACACGCTGACCCTTTACTGATACCCCATCATATTGTTCAGGAGTGTTGCTTACACGCTGACCCTTCACTGGTACAGCATCATATTGTTCAGGAGTGTTGCTTACACGCTGACACTTCACTGGTACAGCATCATATTGGTCAGGAGTGTTGGTTACGCGCTGACCCTTCACTGATACCCCATCCTTTTGTTCAGGAGTGTTCCTTACACGCTGACCCTTCACTGGTACAGCATCATATTATTGAGGAGTGTTGCTTACACGCTGACCCTTCACTGGTACAGCATCATATTGTTCAGGAGTGTTGCTTACACGCTGACCCTTCACTGGTACAGCATCATATTGCTCAGGAGTGTTGCTTACACGCTGACCCTTCACTGGTACAGCATCATATTGCTCAGGAGTGTTGCTTACACGCTGACCCTTCACTGATACCCCATCATATTGTTCAGGAGTGTTGCTTACACGCTGACCCTTCACTGATACCCCATCATATTGTTCAGGAGTGTTGCTTACACGCTGACCCTTCACTGGTACAGTATCATATTGTTCAGGAGTGTTGCTTACACGCTGACCCTTCACTGGTACAGCATCATATTGCTCAGGAGTGTTGCTTACACGCTGACCCTTCACTGGTACAGCATCATATTGCTCAGGATCGTTGCTTACACGCTGACCCTTCACTGGTACAGCATCATATTGTTTAGGCGTGTTGCTTACACGCTGACCCTTCACTGGTACCTCATCCTATTGTTCAGGAGTGTTGCTTACACGCTGACCCTTTACTGATACCCCATCATATTGTTCAGGAGTGTTGCTTACACGCTGACCCTTCACTGGTACAGCATCATATTGTTCAGGAGTGTTGCTTACACGCTGACACTTCACTGGTACAGCATCATATTGGTCAGGAGTGTTGGTTACGCGCTGACCCTTCACTGATACCCCATCCTTTTGTTCAGGAGTGTTCCTTACACGCTGACCCTTCACTGGTACAGCATCATATTATTGAGGAGTGTTGCTTACACGCTGACCCTTCACTGGTACAGCATCATATTGTTCAGGAGTGTTGCTTACACGCTGACCCTTCACTGGTACAGCATCATATTGTTCAGGAGTGTTGCTTACACGCTGACCCTTCACTGGTACAGCATCATATTGTTCAGGAGTGTTGCTTACACGCTGACCCTTCACTGGTACCCCATCATATTGTTCAGGAGTGTTGCTTACACGCTGACCCTTCACTGATACCCCATCATATTGTTCAGGAGTGTTGCTTACACGCTGACCCTTCACTGGTACAGCATCATATTGTTCAGGAGTGTTGCTTACACGCTGACCCTTCACTGGTACAGCATCATATTGTTCAGGAGTGTTGCTTACACGCTGACCCTTCACTGATACCCCATCATATTGTTCAGGAGTGTTGCTTACACACTGACCCTTCACTGATACCCCACCATATTGTTCAGGAGTGTTGCTTACACGCTGACCCTTCACTGGTACAGCATCATATTGCTCAGGAGTGTTGCTTACACGCTGACCCTTCACTGATACCCCATCATATTGTTCAGGAGTGTTGCTTACACGCTGACCCTTCACTGGTACAGCATCATATTGTTCACGAGTGTTGCTTACACGCTGACTCTTCACTGGTACAGCATTATATTGTTCAGGAGTGTTGCTTACACGCTGACCCTTCACTGGTACAGCATCATATTGCTCAGGAGTGTTGCTTGCACGCTAACCCTTCACTGGTACAGCATCATATTGCTCAGGAGTGTTGCTTACACGCTGACCCTTCACTGGTACAGCATCATATTGTTCAGGAATGTTGCTTACACGCTGACCCTTCACTGGTACAGCATCATATTGTTCAGGAATGTTGCTTACACCCTGACCCTTCACTGGTACAGCATCATATTGTTCAGGAGTGTTGCTTACACGCTGACCCTTCACTGATACCCCATCATATTGCTCAGGAGTGTTGCTTACACGCTGACCCTTCACTGATACCCCATCATATTGTTCAGGAGTGTTGCTTACACGCTGACCCTTCACTGGTACAGCATCATATTGTTCAGGAGTGTTGCTTACACGCTGACCCTTCACTGGTACAGCATCATATTGTTCAGGAGTGTTGCTTACACGCTGACCCTTCACTGGTACCCCATCATATTGTTCAGGATTGTTGCTTACACGCTGACCCTTCACTGGTACAGCATCATATTGTTCAGGAGTGTTGCTTACACGCTGACCCTTCACTGGTACAGCATCATATTGTTCAGGAGTGTTGCTTACACGCTGACCCTTCACTGGTACCCCATCATATTGTTCAGGATTGTTGCTTACGCGCTGACCCTTCACTGGTACAGCATCATATTGTTCAGGAGTGTTGCTTACGCGCTGACCCTTCACTGGTACAGCATCATATTGGTCAGGAGTGTTGGTTACGCGCTGACCCTTCACTGATACCCCATCCTTTTGTTCAGGAGTGTTCCTTACACGCTGACCCTTCACTGGTACAGCATCATATTATTGAGGAGTGTTGCTTACACGCTGACCCTTCACTGGTACAGCATCATATTGTTCAGGAGTGTTGCTTACACGCTGACCCTTCACTGGTACAGCATCATATTGCTCAGGAGTGTTGCTTACACGCTGACCCTTCACTGATACCCCATCATATTGTTCAGGAGTGTTGCTTACACGCTGACCCTTCACTGGTACAGCATCATATTGCTCAGGAGTGTTGATTACACGCTGACCCTTCACTGATACCCCATCATATTTTTCAGGAGTGTTGCTTACACGCTGATCCTTCACTGGTACAGCATCATATTGTTCAGGAGTGTTGCTTACACGCTGACCCTTCACTGATACCCCATCATATTGCTCAGGAGTGTTGCTTACACGCTGACCCTTCACTGATACCCATTCATATTGTTCAGGAGTGTTGCTTACACGCTGACCCTTCACTGGTACAGCATCATATTGTTCAGGAGTGTTGCTTACACGCTGACCCTTCACTGATACCCCATCATATTGTTCAGGAGTGTTGCTTACACGCTGACCCTTCACTGGTACAGCATCATATTGTTCAGGAGTGTTGCTTACACGCTGACCCTTCACTGGTACAGCATCATATTGTTCAGGAGTGTTGCTTACACGCTGACCCTTCACTGGTACCCCATCATATTGTACAGGAGTGTTGCTTACACGCTGACCCTTCACTGGTACAGCATCATATTGTTCAGGAGTGTTGCTTACACGCTGACCCTTCACTGGCACAGCATCATATTGTTCAGGAGTGTTGCTTACACGCTGACCCTTCACTGGTACAGCATCATATTGTTCAGGAGTGTTGCTTACACGCTGACCCTTCACTGATACCCCATCATATTGTTCAGGAGTGTTGCTTACACGCTGACCCTTCACTGGTACAGCATCATATTGTTCAGGAGTGTTGCTTACACGCTGACCCTTCACTGATACCCCATCATATTGTTCAGGAGTGTTGCTTACACGCTGACCCTTCACTGGTACAGCATCATATTGTTCAGGAGTGTTGCTTACACGCTGACCCTTCACTGGTACCGCATCATATTGTTCAGGAGTGTTGCTTACACGCTGACCCTTCACTGGTACCCCATCATATTGTTCAGGAGTGTTGCTTACACGCTGACCCTTCACTGATACCCCATCATATTGTTCAGGAGTGTTGCTTACACGCTGACCCTTCACTGGTACAGCATCATATTGTTCAGGAGTGTTGCTTACACGCTGACCCTTCACTGGTACAGCATCATATTGTTCAGGAGTGTTGCTTACACGCTGACCCTTCACTGATACCCCATCATATTGTTTAGGAGTGTTGCTTACACGCTGACCCTTCACTGATACCCCACCATATTGTTCAGGAGTGTTGCTTACACGCTGACCCTTCACTGGTACAGCATCATATTGCTCAGGAGTGTTGCTTACACGCTGACCCTTCACTGATACCCCATCATATTGTTCAGGAGTGTTGCTTACACGCTGACCCTTCACTGGTACAGCATCATATTGTTCAGGAGTGTTGCTTACACGCTGACCCTTCACTGATACCCCATCATATTGTTCAGGAGTGTTGCTTACACGCTGACCCTTCACTGGTACAGCATTATATTGTTCAGGAGTGTTGCTTACACGCTGACCCTTCACTGGTACAGCATCATATTGCTCAGGAGTGTTGCTTGCACACTGACCCTTCACTGGTACAGCATCATATTGCTCAGGAGTGTTGCTTACACGCTGACCCTTCACTGGTACAGCATCATATTGTTCAGGAGTGTTGCTTACACCCTGACCCTTCACTGGTACAGCATCATATTGTTCAGGAGTGTTGCTTACACGCTGACCCTTCACTGATACCCCATCATATTGCTCAGGAGTGTTGCTTACACGCTGACCCTTCACTGATACCCCATCATATTGTTCAGGAGTGTTGCTTACACGCTGACCCTTCACTGGTACAGCATCATATTGTTCAGGAGTGTTGCTTACACGCTGACCCTTCACTGGTACAGCATCATATTGTTCAGGAGTGTTGCTTACACGCTGACCCTTCACTGGTACCCCATCATATTGTTCAGGATTGTTGCTTACATGCTGACCCTTCACTGGTACAGCATCATATTGTTCAGGAGTGTTGCTTACACGCTGACCCTTCACTGGTACAGCATCATATTGTTCAGGAGTGTTGCTTACACGCTGACCCTTCACTGGTACCCCATCATATTGTTCAGGATTGTTGCTTACACGCTGACCCTTCACTGGTACAGCATCATATTGTTCAGGAGTGTTGCTTACGCGCTGACCCTTCACTGGTACAGCATCATATTGGTCAGGAGTGTTGGTTACGCGCTGACCCTTCACTGATACCCCATCCTTTTGTTCAGGAGTGTTCCTTACACGCTGACCCTTCACTGGTACAGCATCATATTATTGAGGAGTGTTGCTTACACGCTGACCCTTCACTGGTACAGCATCATATTGTTCAGGAGTGTTGCTTACACGCTGACCCTTCACTGGTACAGCATCATATTGCTCAGGAGTGTTGCTTACACGCTGACCCTTCACTGATACCCCATCATATTGTTCAGGAGTGTTGCTTACACGCTGACCCTTCACTGGTACAGCATCATATTGCTCAGGAGTGTTGATTACATGCTGACCCTTCACTGATACCCCATCATATTTTTCAGGAGTGTTGCTTACACGCTGACCCTTCACTGGTACAGCATCATATTGTTCAGGAGTGTTGCTTACACGCTGACCCTTCACTGATACCCCATCATATTGCTCAGGAGTGTTGCTTACACGCTGACCCTTCACTGATACCCATTCATATTGTTCAGGAGTGTTGCTTACACGCTGACCCTTCACTGGTACAGCATCATATTGTTCAGGAGTGTTGCTTACACGCTGACCCTTCACTGATACCCCATCATATTGTTCAGGAGTGTTGCTTACACGCTGACCCTTCACTGGTACAGCATCATATTGTTCAGGAGTGTTGCTTACACGCTGACCCTTCACTGGTACAGCATCATATTGTTCAGGAGTGTTGCTTACACGCTGACCCTTCACTGGTACCCCATCATATTGTACAGGAGTGTTGCTTACACGCTGACCCTTCACTGGTACAGCATCATATTGTTCAGGAGTGTTGCTTACACGCTGACCCTTCACTGGTACAGCATCATATTGTTCAGGAGTGTTGCTTACACGCTGACCCTTCACTGGTACAGCATCATATTGTTCAGGAGTGTTGCTTACACGCTGACCCTTCACTGATACCCCATCATATTGTTCAGGAGTGTTGCTTACACGCTGACCCTTCACTGGTACAGCATCATATTGTTCAGGAGTGTTGCTTACACGCTGACCCTTCACTGATACCCCATCATATTGTTCAGGAGTGTTGCTTACACGCTGACCCTTCACTGGTACAGCATCATATTGTTCAGGAGTGTTGCTTACACGCTGACCCTTCACTGGTACAGCATCATATTGTTCAGGAGTGTTGCTTACACGCTGACCCTTCACTGGTACCCCATCATATTGTTCAGGAGTGTTGCTTACACGCTGACCCTTCACTGGTACAGCATCATATTGTTCAGGAGTGTTGCTTACACGCTGACCCTTCACTGATACCCCATCATATTGTTCAGGAGTGTTGCTTACACGCTGACCCTTCACTGATACCCCATCATATTGTTCAGGAGTGTTGCTTACACGCTGACCCTTCACTGGTACAGTATCATATTGTTCAGGAGTGTTGCTTACACGCTGACCCTTCACTGGTACAGCATCATATTGCTCAGGAGTGTTGCTTACACGCTGACCCTTCACTGGTACAGCATCATATTGCTCAGGATCGTTGCTTACACGCTGACCCTTCACTGGTACAGCATCATATTGTTTAGGCGTGTTGCTTACACGCTGACCCTTCACTGGTACCTCATCCTATTGTTCAGGAGTGTTGCTTACACGCTGACCCTTTACTGATACCCCATCATATTGTTCAGGAGTGTTGCTTACACGCTGACCCTTCACTGGTACAGCATCATATTGTTCAGGAGTGTTGCTTACACGCTGACACTTCACTGGTACAGCATCATATTGGTCAGGAGTGTTGGTTACGCGCTGACCCTTCACTGATACCCCATCCTTTTGTTCAGGAGTGTTCCTTACACGCTGACCCTTCACTGGTACAGCATCATATTATTGAGGAGTGTTGCTTACACGCTGACCCTTCACTGGTACAGCATCATATTGTTCAGGAGTGTTGCTTACACGCTGACCCTTCACTGGTACAGCATCATATTGCTCAGGAGTGTTGCTTACACGCTGACCCTTCACTGGTACAGCATCATATTGCTCAGGAGTGTTGCTTACACGCTGACCCTTCACTGATACCCCATCATATTGTTCAGGAGTGTTGCTTACACGCTGACCCTTCACTGATACCCCATCATATTGTTCAGGAGTGTTGCTTACACGCTGACCCTTCACTGGTACAGTATCATATTGTTCAGGAGTGTTGCTTACACGCTGACCCTTCACTGGTACAGCATCATATTGCTCAGGAGTGTTGCTTACACGCTGACCCTTCACTGGTACAGCATCATATTGCTCAGGATCGTTGCTTACACGCTGACCCTTCACTGGTACAGCATCATATTGTTTAGGCGTGTTGCTTACACGCTGACCCTTCACTGGTACCTCATCCTATTGTTCAGGAGTGTTGCTTACACGCTGACCCTTTACTGATACCCCATCATATTGTTCAGGAGTGTTGCTTACACGCTGACCCTTCACTGGTACAGCATCATATTGTTCAGGAGTGTTGCTTACACGCTGACACTTCACTGGTACAGCATCATATTGGTCAGGAGTGTTGGTTACGCGCTGACCCTTCACTGATACCCCATCCTTTTGTTCAGGAGTGTTCCTTACACGCTGACCCTTCACTGGTACAGCATCATATTGTTCAGGAGTGTTGCTTACATGCTGACCCTTCACTGGTACAACATCATATTGTTCAGGAGTGTTGCTTACACGCTGACCCTTCACTGGTACAGCATCATATTGCTCAGGAGTGTTGCTTACACGCTGACCCTTCACTGATACCCCATCATATTGTTCAGGAGTGTTGCTTACACGCTGACCCTTCACTGATACCCCATCATATTGTTCAGGAGTGTTGCTTACACGCTGACCCTTCACTGGTACAGCATCATATTGCTCAGGAGTGTTGCTTACACGCTGACCCTTCACTGATACCCCATCATATTGTTCAGGAGTGTTGCTTACACGCTGACCCTTCACTGGTACAGCATCATATTGTTCAGGAGTGTTGCTTACACGCTGACCCTTCACTAGTACAGCATCATATTGTTCAGGAGTGTTGCTTACACGCTGACCCTTCACTGGTACAGCATCATATTGTTCAGGAGTGTTGCTTACACGCTGACCCTTCACTGATACCCCATCATATTGTTCAGGAGTGTTGCTTACACGCTGACCCTTCACTGATACCCCACCATATTGTTCAGGAGTGTTGCTTACACGCTGACCCTTCACTGGTACAGCATCATTTTGTTCAGGAGTGTTGCTTACACGCTGACCCTTCACTGATACCCCATCATATTGTTCAGGAGTGTTGCTTACACGCTGACCCTTCACTGGTACCGCATCATATTGTTCAGGAGTGTTGCTTACATGCTGACCCTTCACTGGTACAGCATCATATTGTTCAGGAGTGTTGCTTACACGCTGACCCTTCACTGGTACAGCATCATATTGTTCAGGAGTGTTGCTTACACGCTGACCCTTCACTGGTACAGCATCATATTGTTCAGATGTGTTGCTTACACGCTGACCCTTCACTGGTTCAGCATCATATTGGTCAGGAGTGTTGGTTACGCGCTGACCCTTCACTGATACCCCATCCTTTTGTTCAGGAGTGTTCCTTACACGCTGACCCTTCACTGGTACAGCATCATATTATTGAGGAGTGTTGCTTACACGCTGACCCTTCACTGGTACAGCATCATATTGTTCAGGAGTGTTGCTTACACGCTGACCCTTCACTGGTACAGCATCATATTGCTCAGGAGTGTTGCTTACACGCTGACCCTTCACTGATACCCCATCATATTGTTCAGGAGTGTTGCTTACACGCTGACCCTTCACTGGTACAGCATCATATTGTTCAGGAGTGTTGCTTACACGCTGACCCTTCACTGATACCCCATCATATTGTTCAGGAGTGTTGCTTACACGCTGACCCTTCACTGGTACAGCATCATATTGTTCAGGAGTGTTGCTTACACGCTGACCCTTCACTGGTACAGCATCATATTGCTCAGGAGTGTTGCTTACACGCTGACCCTTCACTGGTACAGCATCATATTGCTCAGGAGTGTTGCTTACACGCTGACCCTTCACTGGTACAGCATCATATTGTTCAGGAGTGTTGCTTACACCCTGACCCTTCACTGGTACAGCATCATATTGTTCAGGAGTGTTGCTTACACGCTGACCCTTCACTGATACCCCATCATATTGCTCAGGAGTGTTGCTTACACGCTGACCCTTCACTAATACCCCATCATATTGCTCAGGAGTGTTGCTTACACGCTGACCCTTCACTGGTACAGCATCATATTGTTCAGGAGTGTTGCTTACACGCTGACCCTTCACTGGTACAGCATCATATTGTTCAGGAGTGTTGCTTACACGCTGACCCTTCACTGGTACCCCATCATATTGTTCAGGATTGTTGCTTACACGCTGACCCTTCACTGGTACAGCATCATATTGTTCAGGAGTGTTGCTTACACGCTGACCCTTCACTGGTACAGCATCATATTGGTCAGGAGTGTTGGTTACGCGCTGACCCTTCACTGATACCCCATCCTTTTGTTCAGGAGTGTTCCTTACACGCTGACCCTTCACTGGTACAGCATCATATTGTTCAGGAGTGTTGCTTACACGCTGACCCTTCACTGATACCCCATCATATTGTTCAGGAGTGTTGCTTACACGCTGACCCTTCACTGGTACCGCATCATATTGTTCAGGAGTGTTGCTTACACGCTGACCCTTCACTGGTACAGCATCATATTGTTCAGGAGTGTTGCTTACACGCTGACCCTTCACTGGTACAGCATCATATTGTTCAGGAGTGTTGCTTACACGCTGACCCTTCACTGGTACAGCATCATATTGTTCAGGAGTGTTGCTTACACGCTGACCCTTCACTGGTACAGCATCATATTGGTCAGGAGTGTTGGTTACGCGCTGACCCTTCACTGATACCCCATCCTTTTGTTCAGGAGTGTTCCTTACACGCTGACCCTTCACTGGTACAGCATCATATTATTGAGGAGTGTTGCTTACACGCTGACCCTTCACTGGTACAGCATCATATTGTTCAGGAGTGTTGCTTACACGCTGACCCTTCACTGGTACAGCATCATATTGCTCAGGAGTGTTGCTTACACGCTGACCCTTCACTGATACCCCATCATATTGTTCAGGAGTGTTGCTTACACGCTGACCCTTCACTGGTACAGCAACATATTGCTCAGGAGTGTTGATTACATGCTGACCCTTCACTGATACCCCATCATATTTTTCAGGAGTGTTGCTTACACGCTGACCCTTCACTGGTACAGCATCATATTGTTCAGGAGTTTTGCTTACACGCTGACCCTTCACTGATACCCCATCATATTGCTCAGGAGTGTTGCTTACACGCTGACCCTTCACTGATACCCATTCATATTGTTCAGGAGTGTTGCTTACACGCTGACCCTTCACTGGTACAGCATCATATTGTTCAGGAGTGTTGCTTACACGCTGACCCTTCACTGATACCCCATCATATTGTTCAGGAGTGTTGCTTACACGCTGACCCTTCACTGGTACAGCATCATATTGTTCAGGAGTGTTGCTTACACGCTGACCCTTCACTGGTACAGCATCATATTGTTCAGGAGTGTTGCTTACACGCTGACCCTTCACTGGTACCCCATCATATTGTACAGGAGTGTTGCTTACACGCTGACCCTTCACTGGTACAGCATCATATTGTTCAGGAGTGTTGCTTACACGCTGACCCTTCACTGGTACAGCATCATATTGTTCAGGAGTGTTGCTTACACGCTGACCCTTCACTGGTACAGCATCATATTGTTCAGGAGTGTTGCTTACACGCTGACCCTTCACTGATACCCCATCATATTGTTCAGGAGTGTTGCTTACACGCTGACCCTTCACTGGTACAGCATCATATTGTTCAGGAGTGTTGCTTACACGCTGACCCTTCACTGATACCCCATCATATTGTTCAGGAGTGTTGCTTACACGCTGACCCTTCACTGGTACAGCATCATATTGTTCAGGAGTGTTGCTTACACGCTGACCCTTCACTGGTACAGCATCATATTGTTCAGGAGTGTTGCTTACACGCTGACCCTTCACTGGTACCCCATCATATTGTTCAGGAGTGTTGCTTACACGCTGACCCTTCACTGGTACAGCATCATATTGTTCAGGAGTGTTGCTTACACGCTGACCCTTCACTGATACCCCATCATATTGTTCAGGAGTGTTGCTTACACGCTGACCCTTCACTGATACCCCATCATATTGTTCAGGAGTGTTGCTTACACGCTGACCCTTCACTGGTACAGTATCATATTGTTCAGGAGTGTTGCTTACACGCTGACCCTTCACTGGTACAGCATCATATTGCTCAGGAGTGTTGCTTACACGCTGACCCTTCACTGGTACAGCATCATATTGCTCAGGATCGTTGCTTACACGCTGACCCTTCACTGGTACAGCATCATATTGTTTAGGCGTGTTGCTTACACGCTGACCCTTCACTGGTACCTCATCCTATTGTTCAGGAGTGTTGCTTACACGCTGACCCTTTACTGATACCCCATCATATTGTTCAGGAGTGTTGCTTACACGCTGACCCTTCACTGGTACAGCATCATATTGTTCAGGAGTGTTGCTTACACGCTGACACTTCACTGGTACAGCATCATATTGGTCAGGAGTGTTGGTTACGCGCTGACCCTTCACTGATACCCCATCCTTTTGTTCAGGAGTGTTCCTTACACGCTGACCCTTCACTGGTACAGCATCATATTATTGAGGAGTGTTGCTTACACGCTGACCCTTCACTGGTACAGCATCATATTGTTCAGGAGTGTTGCTTACACGCTGACCCTTCACTGGTACAGCATCATATTGCTCAGGAGTGTTGCTTACACGCTGACCCTTCACTGGTACAGCATCATATTGCTCAGGAGTGTTGCTTACACGCTGACCCTTCACTGATACCCCATCATATTGTTCAGGAGTGTTGCTTACACGCTGACCCTTCACTGATACCCCATCATATTGTTCAGGAGTGTTGCTTACACGCTGACCCTTCACTGGTACAGTATCATATTGTTCAGGAGTGTTGCTTACACGCTGACCCTTCACTGGTACAGCATCATATTGCTCAGGAGTGTTGCTTACACGCTGACCCTTCACTGGTACAGCATCATATTGCTCAGGATCGTTGCTTACACGCTGACCCTTCACTGGTACAGCATCATATTGTTTAGGCGTGTTGCTTACACGCTGACCCTTCACTGGTACCTCATCCTATTGTTCAGGAGTGTTGCTTACACGCTGACCCTTTACTGATACCCCATCATATTGTTCAGGAGTGTTGCTTACACGCTGACCCTTCACTGGTACAGCATCATATTGTTCAGGAGTGTTGCTTACACGCTGACACTTCACTGGTACAGCATCATATTGGTCAGGAGTGTTGGTTACGCGCTGACCCTTCACTGATACCCCATCCTTTTGTTCAGGAGTGTTCCTTACACGCTGACCCTTCACTGGTACAGCATCATATTGTTCAGGAGTGTTGCTTACATGCTGACCCTTCACTGGTACAACATCATATTGTTCAGGAGTGTTGCTTACACGCTGACCCTTCACTGGTACAGCATCATATTGCTCAGGAGTGTTGCTTACACGCTGACCCTTCACTGATACCCCATCATATTGTTCAGGAGTGTTGCTTACACGCTGACCCTTCACTGATACCCCATCATATTGTTCAGGAGTGTTGCTTACACGCTGACCCTTCACTGGTACAGCATCATATTGCTCAGGAGTGTTGCTTACACGCTGACCCTTCACTGATACCCCATCATATTGTTCAGGAGTGTTGCTTACACGCTGACCCTTCACTGGTACAGCATCATATTGTTCAGGAGTGTTGCTTACACGCTGACCCTTCACTAGTACAGCATCATATTGTTCAGGAGTGTTGCTTACACGCTGACCCTTCACTGGTACAGCATCATATTGTTCAGGAGTGTTGCTTACACGCTGACCCTTCACTGATACCCCATCATATTGTTCAGGAGTGTTGCTTACACGCTGACCCTTCACTGATACCCCACCATATTGTTCAGGAGTGTTGCTTACACGCTGACCCTTCACTGGTACAGCATCATATTGTTCAGGAGTGTTGCTTACACGCTGACCCTTCACTGATACCCCATCATATTGTTCAGGAGTGTTGCTTACACGCTGACCCTTCACTGGTACCGCATCATATTGTTCAGGAGTGTTGCTTACATGCTGACCCTTCACTGGTACAGCATCATATTGTTCAGGAGTGTTGCTTACACGCTGACCCTTCACTGGTACAGCATCATATTGTTCAGGAGTGTTGCTTACACGCTGACCCTTCACTGGTACAGCATCATATTGTTCAGATGTGTTGCTTACACGCTGACCCTTCACTGGTTCAGCATCATATTGGTCAGGAGTGTTGGTTACGCGCTGACCCTTCACTGATACCCCATCCTTTTGTTCAGGAGTGTTCCTTACACGCTGACCCTTCACTGGTACAGCATCATATTATTGAGGAGTGTTGCTTACACGCTGACCCTTCACTGGTACAGCATCATATTGTTCAGGAGTGTTGCTTACACGCTGACCCTTCACTGGTACAGCATCATATTGCTCAGGAGTGTTGCTTACACGCTGACCCTTCACTGATACCCCATCATATTGTTCAGGAGTGTTGCTTACACGCTGACCCTTCACTGGTACAGCATCATATTGTTCAGGAGTGTTGCTTACACGCTGACCCTTCACTGATACCCCATCATATTGTTCAGGAGTGTTGCTTACACGCTGACCCTTCACTGGTACAGCATCATATTGTTCAGGAGTGTTGCTTACACGCTGACCCTTCACTGGTACAGCATCATATTGCTCAGGAGTGTTGCTTACACGCTGACCCTTCACTGGTACAGCATCATATTGCTCAGGAGTGTTGCTTACACGCTGACCCTTCACTGGTACAGCATCATATTGTTCAGGAGTGTTGCTTACACCCTGACCCTTCACTGGTACAGCATCATATTGTTCAGGAGTGTTGCTTACACGCTGACCCTTCACTGATACCCCATCATATTGCTCAGGAGTGTTGCTTACATGCTGACCCTTCACTAATACCCCATCATATTGCTCAGGAGTGTTGCTTACACGCTGACCCTTCACTGGTACAGCATCATATTGTTCAGGAGTGTTGCTTACACGCTGACCCTTCACTGGTACAGCATCATATTGTTCAGGAGTGTTGCTTACACGCTGACCCTTCACTGGTACCCCATCATATTGTTCAGGATTGTTGCTTACACGCTGACCCTTCACTGGTACAGCATCATATTGTTCAGGAGTGTTGCTTACACGCTGACCCTTCACTGGTACAGCATCATATTGGTCAGGAGTGTTGGTTACGCGCTGACCCTTCACTGATACCCCATCCTTTTGTTCAGGAGTGTTCCTTACACGCTGACCCTTCACTGGTACGGCATCATATTGTTCAGGAGTGTTGCTTACACGCTGACCCTTCACTGATACCCCATCATATTGTTCAGGAGTGTTGCTTACACGCTGACCCTTCACTGGTACCGCATCATATTGTTCAGGAGTGTTGCTTACACGCTGACCCTTCACTGGTACAGCATCATATTGTTCAGGAGTGTTGCTTACACGCTGACCCTTCACTGGTACAGCATCATATTGTTCAGGAGTGTTGCTTACACGCTGACCCTTCACTGGTACAGCATCATATTGTTCAGGAGTGTTGCTTACACGCTGACCCTTCACTGGTACAGCATCATATTGGTCAGGAGTGTTGGTTACGCGCTGACCCTTCACTGATACCCCATCCTTTTGTTCAGGAGTGTTCCTTACACGCTGACCCTTCACTGGTACAGCATCATATTATTGAGGAGTGTTGCTTACACGCTGACCCTTCACTGGTACAGCATCATATTGTTCAGGAGTGTTGCTTACACGTTGACCCTTCACTGGTACAGCATCATATTGCTCAGGAGTGTTGCTTACACGCTGACCCTTCACTGATACCCCATCATATTGTTCAGGAGTGTTGCTTACACGCTGACCCTTCACTGGTACAGCATCATATTGTTCAGGAGTGTTGCTTACACGCTGACCCTTCACTGATACCCCATCATATTGTTCAGGAGTGTTGCTTACACGCTGACCCTTCACTGGTACAGCATCATATTGTTCAGGAGTGTTGCTTACACGCTGACCCTTCACTGGTACAGCATCATATTGCTCAGGAGTGTTGCTTACACGCTGACCCTTCACTGGTACAGCATCATATTGCTCAGGAGTGTTGCTTACACGCTGACCCTTCACTGGTACAGCATCATATTGTTCAGGAGTGTTGCTTACACCCTGACCCTTCACTGGTACAGCATCATATTGTTCAGGAGTGTTGCTTACACGCTGACCCTTCACTGATACCCCATCATATTGCTCAGGAGTGTTGCTTACACGCTGACCCTTCACTGGTACAGCATCATATTGTTCAGGAGTGTTGCTTACACGCTGACCCTTCACTGGTACAGCATCATATTGTTCAGGAGTGTTGCTTACACGCTGACCCTTCACTGGTACCCCATCATATTGTTCAGGATTGTTGCTTACACGCTGACCCTTCACTGGTACAGCATCATATTGTTCAGGAGTGTTGCTTACACGCTGAACCTTCACTGGTACAGCATCATATTGGTCAGGAGTGTTGGTTACGCGCTGACCCTTCACTGATACCCCATCCTTTTGTTCAGGAGTGTTCCTTATACGCTGACCCTTCACTGGTACAGCATCATATTATTGAGGAGTGTTGCTTACACGCTGACCCTTCACTGGTACAGCATCATATTGTTCAGGAGTGTTGCTTACATGCTGACCCTTCACTGGTACAGCATCATATTGCTCAGGAGTGTTGCTTACACGCTGACCCTTCACTGATACCCCATCATATTGTTCAGGAGTGTTGCTTACACGCTGACCCTTCACTGGTACAGCATCATATTGCTCAGGAGTGTTGATTACACGCTGACCCTTCACTGATACCCCATCATATTGTTCAGGAGTGTTGCTTACACGCTGACCCTTCACTGATACAGCATCATATTGTTCAGGAGTGTTGCTTACACCCTGACCCTTCACTGGTACAGCATCATATTGTTCAGGAGTGTTGCTTACACGCTGACCCTTCACTGATACCCCATCATATTGTTCAGGAGTGTTGCTTACACGCTGACCCTTCACTGGTACAGCATCATATTGTTCAGGAGTGTTGCTTACACGCTGACCCTTCACTGATACCCCATCATATTGTTCAGGAGTGTTGCTTACACGCTGACCCTTCACTGATACCCCATCATATTGTTCAGGAGTGTTGCTTACACGCTGACCCTTCACTGGTACAGCATCATATTGTTCAGGAGTGTTGCTTACACGCTGACCCTTCACTGATACCCCATCATATTGTTCAGGAGTGTTGCTTACACGCTGACCCTTCACTGATACCCCATCATATTGTTCAGGAGTGTTGCTTACACGCTGACCCTTCACTGATACCCCATCATATTGTTCAGGAGTGTTGCTGACCCTTCACTGGTACAGCATCATATTGTTCAGGAGTGTTGCTTACACGCTGACCCTTCACTGGTACCCCATCATATTGTTCAGGATTGTTGCTTACACGCTGACCCTTCACTGGTACAGCATCATATTGTTCAGGAGTGTTGCTTACACGCTGACCCTTCACTGGTACAGTATCATATTGGTCAGGAGTGTTGGTTACGCGCTGACCCTTCACTGATACCCCATCCTTTTGTTCAGGAGTGTTCCTTACACGCTGACCCTTCACTGGTACAGCATCATATTATTGAGGAGTGTTGCTTACACACTGACCCTTCACTGGTACAGCATCATATTGTTCAGGAGTGTTGCTTACACGCTGACCCTTCACTGGTACAGCATCATATTGCTCAGGAGTGTTGCTTACACGCTGACCCTTCACTGATACCCCATCATATTGTTCAGGAGTGTTGCTTACACGCTGACCCTTCAGTGGTACAGCATCATATTGCTCAGGAGTGTTGATTACACGCTGACCCTTCACTGATACCCCATCATATTGTTCAGGAGTGTTGCTTACACGCTGACCCTTCACTGATACAGCATCATATTGTTCAGGAGTGTTGCTTACACCCTGACCCTTCACTGCTACAGCATCATATTGTTCAGGAGTGTTGCTTACACGCTGACCCTTCACTGATACCCCATCATATTGTTCAGGAGTGTTGCTTACACGCTGACCCTTCACTGATACCCCATCATATTGTTCAGGAGTGTTGCTTACACGCTGACCCTTCATTGGTACAGCATCATATTGTTCAGGAGTGTTGCTTACACGCTGACCCTTCACTGATACCCCATCATATTGTTCAGGAGTGTTGCCTACACGCTGACCCTTCACTGATACCCCATCATATTGTTCAGGAGTGTTGCTTACACGCTGACCCTTCACTGGTACAGCATCATATTGTTCAGGAGTGTTGCTTACACGCTGACCCTTCACTGATACCCCATCATATTGTTCAGGAGTGTTGCTTACACGCTGACCCTTCACTGATACCCCATCATATTGTTCAGGAGTGTTGCTTACACGCTGACCCATATTGCTCAGGAGTGTTGCTTACACGCTGACCCTTCACTGGTACAGCATCATATTGTTCAGGAGTGTTGCTTACACGCTGACCCTTCACTGGTACAGCATCATATTGGTCAGGAGTGTTGGTTACGCGCTGACCCTTCACTGATACCCCATCCTTTTGTTCCAGAGTGTTCCTTACACGCTGACCCTTCACTGGTACAGCATCATATTATTGAGGAGTGTTGCTTATACGCTGACCCTTCACTGGTACAGCATCATATTGTTCAGGAGTGTTGCTTAAATGCTGACCCTTCACTGGTACAGCATCATATTGCTCAGGAGTGTTGCTTACACGCTGACCCTTCACTGATACCCCATCATATTGTTCAGTAGTGTTGCTTACACGCTGACCCTTCACTGGTACAGCATCATATTGTTCAGGAGTGTTGCTTACACGCTGACCCTTCACTGATACCCCATCATATTGTTCAGGAGTGTTGCTTACACGCTGACCCTTCACTGGTACAGCATCATATTGCTCAGGAGTGTTGCTTACACGCTGACCCTTCACTGGTACAGCATCATATTGTTCAGGAGTGTTGCTTACACCCTGACCCTTCACTGGTACAGCATCATATTGTTCAGGAGTGTTGCTTACACGCTGACCCTTCACTGATACCCCATCATATTGCTCAGGAGTGTTGCTTACACGCTGACCCTTCACTAATACCCCATCATATTGCTCAGGAGTGTTGCTTACACGCTGACCCTTCACTGGTACAGCATCATATTGTTCAGGAGTGTTGCTTACACGCTGACCCTTCACTGGTACAGCATCATATTGTTCAGGAGTGTTGCTTACACGCTGACCCTTCACTGGTACCCCATCATATTGTTCAGGATTGTTGCTTACACGCTGACCCTTCACTGGTACAGCATCATATTGTTCAGGAGTGTTGCTTACACGCTGACCCTTCACTGGTACAGCATCATATTGGTCAGGAGTGTTGGTTACGCGCTGACCCTTCACTGATACCCCATCCTTTTGTTCAGGAGTGTTCCTTACACGCTGACCCTTCACTGGTACAGCATCATATTGTTCAGGAGTGTTGCTTACACGCTGACCCTTCACTGATACCCCATCATATTGTTCAGGAGTGTTGCTTACACGCTGACCCTTCACTGGTACCGCATCATATTGTTCAGGAGTGTTGCTTACACGCTGACCCTTCACTGGTACAGCATCATATTGTTCAGGAGTGTTGCTTACACGCTGACCCTTCACTGGTACAGCATCATATTGTTCAGGAGTGTTGCTTACACGCTGACCCTTCACTGGTACAGCATCATATTGTTCAGGAGTGTTGCTTACACGCTGACCCTTCACTGGTACAGCATCATATTGGTCAGGAGTGTTGGTTACGCGCTGACCCTTCACTGATACCCCATCCTTTTGTTCAGGAGTGTTCCTTATACGCTGACCCTTCACTGGTACAGCATCATATTATTGAGGAGTGTTGCTTACACGCTGACCCTTCACTGGTACAGCATCATATTGTTCAGGAGTGTTGCTTACACGCTGACCCTTCACTGGTACAGCATCATATTGCTCAGGAGTGTTGCTTACACGCTGACCCTTCACTGATACCCCATCATATTGTTCAGGAGTGTTGCTTACACGCTGACCCTTCACTGGTACAGCAACATATTGCTCAGGAGTGTTGATTACATGCTGACCCTTCACTGATACCCCATCATATTTTTCAGGAGTGTTGCTTACACGCTGACCCTTCACTGGTACAGCATCATATTGTTCAGGAGTGTTGCTTACACGCTGACCCTTCACTGATACCCCATCATATTGCTCAGGAGTGTTGCTTACACGCTGACCCTTCACTGATACCCATTCATATTGTTCAGGAGTGTTGCTTACACGCTGACCCTTCACTGGTACAGCATCATATTGTTCAGGAGTGTTGCTTACACGCTGACCCTTCACTGATACCCCATCATATTGTTCAGGAGTGTTGCTTACACGCTGACCCTTCACTGGTACAGCATCATATTGTTCAGGAGTGTTGCTTACACGCTGACCCTTCACTGGTACAGCATCATATTGTTCAGGAGTGTTGCTTACACGCTGACCCTTCACTGGTACCCCATCATATTGTACAGGAGTGTTGCTTACACGCTGACCCTTCACTGGTACAGCATCATATTGTTCAGGAGTGTTGCTTACACGCTGACCCTTCACTGGTACAGCATCATATTGTTCAGGAGTGTTGCTTACACGCTGACCCTTCACTGGTACAGCATCATATTGTTCAGGAGTGTTGCTTACACGCTGACCCTTCACTGATACCCCATCATATTGTTCAGGAGTGTTGCTTACACGCTGACCCTTCACTGGTACAGCATCATATTGTTCAGGAGTGTTGCTTACACGCTGACCCTTCACTGATACCCCATCATATTGTTCAGGAGTGTTGCTTACACGCTGACCCTTCACTGGTACAGCATCATATTGTTCAGGAGTGTTGCTTACACGCTGACCCTTCACTGGTACAGCATCATATTGTTCAGGAGTGTTGCTTACACGCTGACCCTTCACTGGTACAGCATCATATTGTTCAGGAGTGTTGCTTACACGCTGACCCTTCACTGGTACAGCATCATATTGTTCAGGAGTGTTGCTTACACGCTGACCCTTCACTGATACCCCATCATATTGTTCAGGAGTGTTGCTTACACGCTGACCCTTCACTGATACCCCATCATATTGTTCAGGAGTGTTGCTTACACGCTGACCCTTCACTGGTACAGTATCATATTGTTCAGGAGTGTTGCTTACACGCTGACCCTTCACTGGTACAGCATCATATTGCTCAGGAGTGTTGCTTACACGCTGACCCTTCACTGGTACAGCATCATATTGCTCAGGATCGTTGCTTACACGCTGACCCTTCACTGGTACAGCATCATATTGTTTAGGCGTGTTGCTTACACGCTGACCCTTCACTGGTACCTCATCCTATTGTTCAGGAGTGTTGCTTACACGCTGACCCTTTACTGATACCCCATCATATTGTTCAGGAGTGTTGCTTACACGCTGACCCTTCACTGGTACAGCATCATATTGTTCAGGAGTGTTGCTTACACGCTGACACTTCACTGGTACAGCATCATATTGGTCAGGAGTGTTGGTTACGCGCTGACCCTTCACTGATACCCCATCCTTTTGTTCAGGAGTGTTCCTTACACGCTGACCCTTCACTGGTACAGCATCATATTATTGAGGAGTGTTGCTTACACGCTGACCCTTCACTGGTACAGCATCATATTGTTCAGGAGTGTTGCTTACACGCTGACCCTTCACTGGTACAGCATCATATTGCTCAGGAGTGTTGCTTACACGCTGACCCTTCACTGGTACAGCATCATATTGCTCAGGAGTGTTGCTTACACGCTGACCCTTCACTGATACCCCATCATATTGTTCAGGAGTGTTGCTTACACGCTGACCCTTCACTGATACCCCATCATATTGTTCAGGAGTGTTGCTTACACGCTGACCCTTCACTGGTACAGTATCATATTGTTCAGGAGTGTTGCTTACACGCTGACCCTTCACTGGTACAGCATCATATTGCTCAGGAGTGTTGCTTACACGCTGACCCTTCACTGGTACAGCATCATATTGCTCAGGATCGTTGCTTACACGCTGACCCTTCACTGGTACAGCATCATATTGTTTAGGCGTGTTGCTTACACGCTGACCCTTCACTGGTACCTCATCCTATTGTTCAGGAGTGTTGCTTACACGCTGACCCTTTACTGATACCCCATCATATTGTTCAGGAGTGTTGCTTACACGCTGACCCTTCACTGGTACAGCATCATATTGTTCAGGAGTGTTGCTTACACGCTGACACTTCACTGGTACAGCATCATATTGGTCAGGAGTGTTGGTTACGCGCTGACCCTTCACTGATACCCCATCCTTTTGTTCAGGAGTGTTCCTTACACGCTGACCCTTCACTGGTACAGCATCATATTGTTCAGGAGTGTTGCTTACATGCTGACCCTTCACTGGTACAACATCATATTGTTCAGGAGTGTTGCTTACACGCTGACCCTTCACTGGTACAGCATCATATTGCTCAGGAGTGTTGCTTACACGCTGACCCTTCACTGATACCCCATCATATTGTTCAGGAGTGTTGCTTACACGCTGACCCTTCACTAGTACAGCATCATATTGTTCAGGAGTGTTGCTTACACGCTGACCCTTCACTGGTACAGCATCATATTGTTCAGGAGTGTTGCTTACACGCTGACCCTTCACTGATACCCCATCATATTGTTCAGGAGTGTTGCTTACACGCTGACCCTTCACTGATACCCCACCATATTGTTCAGGAGTGTTGCTTACACGCTGACCCTTCACTGGTACAGCATCATATTGTTCAGGAGTGTTGCTTACACGCTGACCCTTCACTGATACCCCATCATATTGTTCAGGAGTGTTGCTTACACGCTGACCCTTCACTGGTACCGCATCATATTGTTCAGGAGTGTTGCTTACATGCTGACCCTTCACTGGTACAGCATCATATTGTTCAGGAGTGTTGCTTACACGCTGACCCTTCACTGGTACAGCATCATATTGTTCAGGAGTGTTGCTTACACGCTGACCCTTCACTGGTACAGCATCATATTGTTCAGATGTGTTGCTTACACGCTGACCCTTCACTGGTTCAGCATCATATTGGTCAGGAGTGTTGGTTACGCGCTGACCCTTCACTGATACCCCATCCTTTTGTTCAGGAGTGTTCCTTACACGCTGACCCTTCACTGGTACAGCATCATATTATTGAGGAGTGTTGCTTACACGCTGACCCTTCACTGGTACAGCATCATATTGTTCAGGAGTGTTGCTTACACGCTGACCCTTCACTGGTACAGCATCATATTGCTCAGGAGTGTTGCTTACACGCTGACCCTTCACTGATACCCCATCATATTGTTCAGGAGTGTTGCTTACACGCTGACCCTTCACTGGTACAGCATCATATTGTTCAGGAGTGTTGCTTACACGCTGACCCTTCACTGATACCCCATCATATTGTTCAGGAGTGTTGCTTACACGCTGACCCTTCACTGGTACAGCATCATATTGTTCAGGAGTGTTGCTTACACGCTGACCCTTCACTGGTACAGCATCATATTGCTCAGGAGTGTTGCTTACACGCTGACCCTTCACTGGTACAGCATCATATTGCTCAGGAGTGTTGCTTACACGCTGACCCTTCACTGGTACAGCATCATATTGTTCAGGAGTGTTGCTTACACCCTGACCCTTCACTGGTACAGCATCATATTGTTCAGGAGTGTTGCTTACACGCTGACCCTTCACTGATACCCCATCATATTGCTCAGGAGTGTTGCTTACACGCTGACCCTTCACTAATACCCCATCATATTGCTCAGGAGTGTTGCTTACACGCTGACCCTTCACTGGTACAGCATCATATTGTTCAGGAGTGTTGCTTACACGCTGACCCTTCACTGGTACAGCATCATATTGTTCAGGAGTGTTGCTTACACGCTGACCCTTCACTGGTACCCCATCATATTGTTCAGGATTGTTGCTTACACGCTGACCCTTCACTGGTACAGCATCATATTGTTCAGGAGTGTTGCTTACACGCTGACCCTTCACTGGTACAGCATCATATTGGTCAGGAGTGTTGGTTACGCGCTGACCCTTCACTGATACCCCATCCTTTTGTTCAGGAGTGTTCCTTACACGCTGACCCTTCACTGGTACGGCATCATATTGTTCAGGAGTGTTGCTTACACGCTGACCCTTCACTGATACCCCATCATATTGTTCAGGAGTGTTGCTTACACGCTGACCCTTCACTGGTACCGCATCATATTGTTCAGGAGTGTTGCTTACACGCTGACCCTTCACTGGTACAGCATCATATTGTTCAGGAGTGTTGCTTACACGCTGACCCTTCACTGGTACAGCATCATATTGTTCAGGAGTGTTGCTTACACGCTGACCCTTCACTGGTACAGCATCATATTGTTCAGGAGTGTTGCTTACACGCTGACCCTTCACTGGTACAGCATCATATTGGTCAGGAGTGTTGGTTACGCGCTGACCCTTCACTGATACCCCATCCTTTTGTTCAGGAGTGTTCCTTACACGCTGACCCTTCACTGGTACAGCATCATATTATTGAGGAGTGTTGCTTACACGCTGACCCTTCACTGGTACAGCATCATATTGTTCAGGAGTGTTGCTTACACGTTGACCCTTCACTGGTACAGCATCATATTGCTCAGGAGTGTTGCTTACACGCTGACCCTTCACTGATACCCCATCATATTGTTCAGGAGTGTTGCTTACACGCTGACCCTTCACTGGTACAGCATCATATTGTTCAGGAGTGTTGCTTACACGCTGACCCTTCACTGATACCCCATCATATTGTTCAGGAGTGTTGCTTACACGCTGACCCTTCACTGGTACAGCATCATATTGTTCAGGAGTGTTGCTTACACGCTGACCCTTCACTGGTACAGCATCATATTGCTCAGGAGTGTTGCTTACACGCTGACCCTTCACTGGTACAGCATCATATTGCTCAGGAGTGTTGCTTACACGCTGACCCTTCACTGGTACAGCATCATATTGTTCAGGAGTGTTGCTTACACCCTGACCCTTCACTGGTACAGCATCATATTGTTCAGGAGTGTTGCTTACACGCTGACCCTTCACTGATACCCCATCATATTGCTCAGGAGTGTTGCTTACACGCTGACCCTTCACTGATACCCCATCATATTGTTCAGGAGTGTTGCTTACACGCTGACCCTTCACTGGTACAGCATCATATTGTTCAGGAGTGTTGCTTACACGCTGACCCTTCACTGGTACAGCATCATATTGTTCAGGAGTGTTGCTTACACGCTGACCCTTCACTGGTACCCCATCATATTGTTCAGGATTGTTGCTTACACGCTGACCCTTCACTGGTACAGCATCATATTGTTCAGGAGTGTTGCTTACACGCTGAACCTTCACTGGTACAGCATCATATTGGTCAGGAGTGTTGGTTACGCGCTGACCCTTCACTGATACCCCATCCTTTTGTTCAGGAGTGTTCCTTACACGCTGACCCTTCACTGGTACAGCATCATATTATTGAGGAGTGTTGCTTACACGCTGACCCTTCACTGGTACAGCATCATATTGTTCAGGAGTGTTGCTTACATGCTGACCCTTCACTGGTACAGCATCATATTGCTCAGGAGTGTTGCTTACACGCTGACCCTTCACTGATACCCCATCATATTGTTCAGGAGTGTTGCTTACACGCTGACCCTTCACTGGTACAGCATCATATTGCTCAGGAGTGTTGATTACACGCTGACCCTTCACTGATACCCCATCATATTGTTCAGGAGTGTTGCTTACACGCTGACCCTTCACTGATACAGCATCATATTGTTCAGGAGTGTTGCTTACACCCTGACCCTTCACTGGTACAGCATCATATTGTTCAGGAGTGTTGCTTACACGCTGACCCTTCACTGATACCCCATCATATTGTTCAGGAGTGTTGCTTACACGCTGACCCTTCACTGGTACAGCATCATATTGTTCAGGAGTGTTGCTTACACGCTGACCCTTCACTGATACCCCATCATATTGTTCAGGAGTGTTGCTTACACGCTGACCCTTCACTGATACCCCATCATATTGTTCAGGAGTGTTGCTTACACGCTGACCCTTCACTGGTACAGCATCATATTGTTCAGGAGTGTTGCTTACACGCTGACCCTTCACTGATACCCCATCATATTGTTCAGGAGTGTTGCTTACACGCTGACCCTTCACTGATACCCCATCATATTGTTCAGGAGTGTTGCTTACACGCTGACCCTTCACTGATACCCCATCATATTGTTCAGGAGTGTTGCTGACCCTTCACTGGTACAGCATCATATTGTTCAGGAGTGTTGCTTACACGCTGACCCTTCACTGGTACCCCATCATATTGTTCAGGATTGTTGCTTACACGCTGACCCTTCACTGGTACAGCATCATATTGTTCAGGAGTGTTGCTTACACGCTGACCCTTCACTGGTACAGTATCATATTGGTCAGGAGTGTTGGTTACGCGCTGACCCTTCACTGATACCCCATCCTTTTGTTCAGGAGTGTTCCTTACACGCTGACCCTTCACTGGTACAGCATCATATTATTGAGGAGTGTTGCTTACACACTGACCCTTCACTGGTACAGCATCATATTGTTCAGGAGTGTTGCTTACACGCTGACCCTTCACTGGTACAGCATCATATTGCTCAGGAGTGTTGCTTACACGCTGACCCTTCACTGATACCCCATCATATTGTTCAGGAGTGTTGCTTACACGCTGACCCTTCAGTGGTACAGCATCATATTGCTCAGGAGTGTTGATTACACGCTGACCCTTCACTGATACCCCATCATATTGTTCAGGAGTGTTGCTTACACGCTGACCCTTCACTGATACAGCATCATATTGTTCAGGAGTGTTGCTTACACCCTGACCCTTCACTGCTACAGCATCATATTGTTCAGGAGTGTTGCTTACACGCTGACCCTTCACTGATACCCCATCATATTGTTCAGGAGTGTTGCTTACACGCTGACCCTTCACTGATACCCCATCATATTGTTCAGGAGTGTTGCTTACACGCTGACCCTTCATTGGTACAGCATCATATTGTTCAGGAGTGTTGCTTACACGCTGACCCTTCACTGATACCCCATCATATTGTTCAGGAGTGTTGCCTACACGCTGACCCTTCACTGATACCCCATCATATTGTTCAGGAGTGTTGCTTACACGCTGACCCTTCACTGGTACAGCATCATATTGTTCAGGAGTGTTGCTTACACGCTGACCCTTCACTGATACCCCATCATATTGTTCAGGAGTGTTGCTTACACGCTGACCCTTCACTGATACCCCATCATATTGTTCAGGAGTGTTGCTTACACGCTGACCCATATTGCTCAGGAGTGTTGCTTACACGCTGACCCTTCACTGGTACAGCATCATATTGTTCAGGAGTGTTGCTTACACGCTGACCCTTCACTGGTACAGCATCATATTGGTCAGGAGTGTTGGTTACGCGCTGACCCTTCACTGATACCCCATCCTTTTGTTCCAGAGTGTTCCTTACACGCTGACCCTTCACTGGTACAGCATCATATTATTGAGGAGTGTTGCTTATACGCTGACCCTTCACTGGTACAGCATCATATTGTTCAGGAGTGTTGCTTAAATGCTGACCCTTCACTGGTACAGCATCATATTGCTCAGGAGTGTTGCTTACACGCTGACCCTTCACTGATACCCCATCATATTGTTCAGTAGTGTTGCTTACACGCTGACCCTTCACTGGTACAGCATCATATTGTTCAGGAGTGTTGCTTACACGCTGACCCTTCACTGATACCCCATCATATTGTTCAGGAGTGTTGCTTACACGCTGACCCTTCACTGGTACAGCATCATATTGTTCAGGAGTGTTGCTTACACGCTGACCCTTCACTGGTACCCCATCATATTGTTCAGGAGTGTTGCTTACACGCTGACCCTTCACTGGTACAGCATCATATTGTTCAGGAGTGTTGCTTACACGCTGACCCTTCACTGGTACAGCATCATATTGCTCAGGAGTGTTGCTTACACGCTGACCCTTCACTGGTACAGCATCATATTGCTCAGGATCGTTGCTTACACGCTGACCCTTCACTGGTACAGCATCATATTGTTTAGGCGTGTTGCTTACACGCTGACCCTTCACTGGTACCTCATCCTATTGTTCAGGAGTGTTGCTTACACGCTGACCCTTTACTGATACCCCATCATATTGTTCAGGAGTGTTGCTTACACGCTGACCCTTCACTGGTACAGCATCATATTGTTCAGGAGTGTTGCTTACACGCTGACACTTCACTGGTACAGCATCATATTGGTCAAGAGTGTTGGTTACGCGCTGACCCTTCACTGATACCCCATCCTTTTGTTCAGGAGTGTTCCTTACACGCTGACCCTTCACTGGTACAGCATCATATTATTGAGGAGTGTTGCTTACACGCTGACCCTTCACTGGTACAGCATCATATTGTTCAGGAGTGTTGCTTACACGCTGACCCTTCACTGGTACAGCATCATATTGCTCAGGAGTGTTGCTTACATGCTGACCCTTCACTGATACCCCATCATATTGTTCAGGAGTGTTGCTTACACGCTGACCCTTCACTGGTACAGCATCATATTGTTCAGGAGTGTTGCTTACACGCTGACCCTTCACTGGTACAGCATCATATTGCTCAGGAGTGTTGCTTACACGCTGACCCTTCACAGATACCCCATCATATTGTTCAGGAGTGTTGCTTACACGCTGACCCTTCACTGGTACAGCATCATATTGTTCAGGAGTGTTGCTTACACGCTGACCCTTCACTGATACCCCATCATATTTTTCAGGAGTGTTGCTTACACGCTGACCCTTCACTGGTACAGCATCATATTGTTCAGGAGTGTTGCTTACACGCTGACCCTTCACTGGTACAGCATCATATTGCTCAGGAGTGTTGCTTACGCGCTGACCCTTCACTGATACCCCATCCTTTTGTTCAGGAGTGTTCCTTACACGCTGACCCTTCACTGGTACAGCATCATATTATTGAGGAGTGTTGCTTACACACTGACCCTTCACTGGTACAGCATCATATTGTTCAGGAGTGTTGCTTACACGCTGACCCTTCACTGGTACAGCATCATATTGTTCAGGAGTGTTGCTTACACGCTGACACTTCACTGGTACAGCATCATATTGGTCAAGAGTGTTGGTTACGCGCTGACCCTTCAATGATACCCTATCCTTTTGTTCAGGAGTGTTCCTTACACGCTGACCCTTCACTGGTACAGCATCATATTATTGAGGAGTGTTGCTTACACACTGACCCTTCACTGGTACAGCATCATATTGTTCAGGAGTGTTGCTTTCACGCTGACCCTTCACTGGTACAGCATCATATTGCTCAGGAGTGTTGCTTACACGCTGACCCTTCACTGATACCCCATCATATTGTTCAGGAGTGTTGCTTACACGCTGACCCTTCACTGGTACAGCATCATATTGTTCAGGAGTGTTGCTTACACGCTGACCCTTCACTGGTACAGCATCATATTGCTCAGGAGTGTTGCTTACACGCTGACCCTTCACAGATACCCCATCATATTGTTCAGGAGTGTTGCTTACACGCTGACCCTTCACTGGTACAGCATCATATTGTTCAGGAGTGTTGCCTACACGGTGACCCTTCACTGATACCCCATCATATTTTTCAGGAGTGTTGCTTACACGCTGACCCTTCACTGGTACAGCATCATATTGTTCAGGAGTGTTGCTTACATGCTGACCATTCACTGGTACAGCATCAAATTGTTCAGGAGTGTTGCTTACACGCTGACCCTTCACTGGTACCCCATCATATTGTTCAGGAGTGTTGCTTACACGCTGACCCTTCACTGGTACAGCATCATATTGTTCAGGAGTGTTGCTTACACGCTGACCCTTCACTGGTACAGCATCATATTGATCAGGAGTGTTGCTTACACGCTGACCCTTCACTGGTACAGCATCATATTGTTCAGGAGTGTTGCTTACACGCTGACCCTTCACTGATACCCCATCATATTGTTCAGGAGTGTTGCTTACGCGCTGACCCTTCACTGATACCCCATCCTTTTGTTCAGGAGTGTTCCTTACACGCTGACCCTTCACTGGTACAGCATGATATTATTGAGGAGTGTTGCTTACACACTGACCCTTCACTGGAACAGCATCATATTGCTCAGGAGTGTTGCTTACACGCTGACCCTTCACTGGTACAGCATCATATTGCTCAGGAGTGTTGCTTACACGCTGACCCTTCATTGGTACAGCATCATATTGTTCAGGAGTGTTGCTTACACGCTGACCCTTCACTGGTACAGCATCATATTGGTCAGGAGTGTTGCTTACACGCTGACCCTTCACTGATACCCCATCATATTGTTCAGGAGTGTTGCTTACACGCTGACCCTTCACTGGTACAGCAACATATTGTTCAGGAGTGTTGCTTACACGCTGACCCTTCACTGATACCCCATCATATTGTTCAGGAGTGTTGCTTACACGCTGACCCTTCACTGGTACAGCATCATATTGTTCAGGAGTGTTGCTTACACGCTGACCCTTCACTGGTACAGCATCATATTGTTCAGGAGTGTTGCTTACACGCTGACCCTTCACTGGTACCCCATCATATTGTTCAGGAGTGTTGCTTACACGCTGACCCTTCACTGGTACAGCATCATATTGTTCAGGAGTGTTGCTTACACGCTGACCCTTCACTGGTACAGCATCATATTGATCAGGAGTGTTGCTTACACGCTGACCCTTCACTGGTACAGCATCATATTGTTCAGGAGTGTTGCTTACACGCTGACCCTTCACTGATACCCCATCATATTGTTCAGGAGTGTTGCTTACGCGCTGACCCTTCACTGATACCCCATCCTTTTGTTCAGGAGTGTTCCTTACACGCTGACCCTTCACTGGTACAGCATCATATTATTGAGGAGTGTTGCTTACACGCTGACCCTTCACTGGTACAGCATCATATTGTTCAGGAGTGTTGCTTACACGCTGACCCTTCACTGGTACAGCATCATATTGCTCAGGAGTGTTGCTTACACGCTGACCCTTCACTGGTACAGCATCATATTGTTCAGGAGTGTTGCTTACACGCTGACCCTTCACTGGTACAGCATCATATTGGTCAGGAGTGTTGGTTACGCGCTGACCCTTCACTGATACCCCATCCTTTTGTTCAGGAGTGTTCCTTACACGCTGACCCTTCACTGGTACAGCATCATATTATTGAGGAGTGTTGCTTACACGCTGACCCTTCACTGGTACAGCATCATATTGTTCAGGTGTGTTGCTTACATGCTGACCCTTCACTGGTACAGCATCATATTACTCATTAGTGTTGCTTACACGCTGACCCTTCACTGATACCCCATCATATTGTTCAGGAGTGTTGCTTACACGCTGACCCTTCACTGGTACAGCATCATATTGTTCAGGAGTGTTGCTTACACGCTGACCCTTCACTGATACCCCATCATATTGTTCAGGAGTGTTGCTTACACGCTGACCCTTCACTGGTACAGCATCATATTGTTCAAGACTGTTGCTTACACGCTGACCCTTCACTGGTACAGCATCATATTGTTCAGGAGTGTTGCTTACACGCTGACCCTTCACTGGTACCCCATCATATTGTTCAGGAGTGTTGCTTACACGCTGACCCTTCACTGGTACAGCATCATATTGTTCAGGAGTGTTGCTTACACACTGACCCTTCACTGGTACAGCATCATATTGTTCAGGAGTGTTGCTTACACGCTGACCCTTCACTGGTACAGCATCATATTGTTCAGGAGTGTTGCTTACACGCTGACCCTTCACTGATACCCCATCATATTGTTCAGGAGTGTTGCTTACACGCTGACCCTT
This sequence comes from Ambystoma mexicanum, assembly GCF_040938575.1. NCBI lineage: Eukaryota > Metazoa > Chordata > Amphibia > Caudata > Ambystomatidae > Ambystoma > Ambystoma mexicanum. The sequence goes on along the minus strand of NC_090933.1, from coordinate 909,955,901 downwards.
CACTGATACCCCATCATATTGTTCAGGAGTGTTGCTTACACGCTGACCCTTCACTGGTACAGCATCATATTGTTCAGGAGTGTTGCTTACACGCTGACCCTTCACTGGTACATCATCATATTGCTCAGGAGTGTTGCTTACACGCTGACCCTTCACTGGTACAGCATCATATTTCTCAGGATCGTTGCTTACACGCTGACCCTTCACTGGTACAGCATCATATTGTTTAGGCGTGTTGCTTACACGCTGACCCTTCACTGGTACCTCATCCTATTGTTCAGGAGTGTTGCTTACACGCTGACCCTTTACTGATACCCCATCATATTGTTCAGGAGTGTTGCTTACACGCTGACCCTTCACTGGTACAGCATCATATTGTTCGGGAGTGTTGCTTACACGCTGACACTTCACTGGTACAGCATCATATTGGCCAGGAGTGTTGGTTACGCGCTGACCCTTCACTGATACCCCATCCTTTTGTTCAGGAGTGTTCCTTACACGCTGACCCTTCACTGGTACAGCATCATATTATTGAGGAGTGTTGCTTACACGCTGACCCTTCACTGGTACAGAATCATATTGTTCAGGAGTGTTGCTTACACGCTGACCCTTCACTGGTACAGCATCATATTGCTCAGGAGTGTTTCTTACACGCTGACCCTTCACTGATACCCCATCATATTTTTCAGGAGTGTTGCTTACACGCTGACCCTTCACTGGTACAGCATCATATTGTTCAGGAGTGTTGCTTACACGCTGACCCTTCACTGGTACAGCATCATATTGCTCAGGAGTGTTGCTTACACGCTGACCCTTCACTGATACCCCATCATATTGTTCAGGAGTGTTGCTTACACGCTGACCCTTCACTGATACCCCATCATATTGTTCAGGAGTGTTGCTTACACGCTGACCCTTCACTGGTACAGCATCATATTGTTCAGGAGTGTTGCTTACACGCTGACCCTTCACTGGTACAGCATCATATTGTTCAGGAGTGTTGCTTACACGCTGACCCTTCACTGGTACAGCATCATATTGTTCAGGAGTGTTGCTTACACGCTGACCCTTCACTGGTACAGCATCATATTGGTCAGGAGTGTTGGTTACGCGCTGACCCTTCACTGATACCCCATCCTTTTGTTCAGGAGTGTTCCTTACACGCTGACCCTTCACTGGTACAGCATCATATTATTGAGGAGTGTTGCTTACACGCTGACCCTTCACTGGTACAGCATCATATTGTTCAGGAGTGTTGCTTACACGCTGACCCTTCACTGGTACAGCATCATATTGCTCAGGAGTGTTGCTTACACGCTGACCCTTCACTGATACCCCATCATATTGTTCAGGAGTGTTGCTTACACGCTGACCCTTCACTGGTACAGCATCATATTGTTCAGGAGTGTTGCTTACACGCTGACCCTTCACTGATACCCCATCATATTGTTCAGGAGTGTTGCTTACACGCTGACCCTTGACTGGTACAGCATCATATTGTTCAGGAGTGTTGCTTACACGCTGACGCTTCACTGGTACAGCATCATATTGCTCAGGAGTGTTGCTTACACGCTGACCCTTCACTGGTACAGCATCATATTGCTCAGGAGTGTTGCTTACACGCTGACCCTTCACTGGTACAGCATCATATTGCTCAGGAGTGTTGCTTACACCCTGACCCTTCACTGGCACAGCATCATATTGTTCAGGAGTGTTGCTTACACGCTGACCCTTCACTGATACCCCATCATATTGTTCAGGAGTATTGCTTACACGCTGACCCTTCACTGATACCCCATCATATTGTTCAGGAGTGTTGCTTACACGCTGACCCTTCACTGGTACAGCATCATATTGTTCAGGAGTGTTGCTTACACGCTGACCCTTCACTGGTACAGCATCATATTGTTCAGGAGTGTTGCTTACACGCTGACCCTTCACTGGTACCCCATCATATTGTTCAGGATTGTTGCTTACACGCTGACCCTTCACTGGTACAGCATCATATTGTTCAGGAGTGTTGCTTACACGCTGACCCTTCACTGGTACAGCATCATATTGTTCAGGAGTGTTGCTTACACGCTGACCCTTCACTGGTACCCCATCATATTGTTCAGGATTGTTGCTTACACGCTGACCCTTCACTGGTACCCCATCATATTGTTCAGGATTGTTGCTTACACGCTGACCCTTCACTGGTACAGCATCATATTGTTCAGGAGTGTTGCTTACGCGCTAACCCTTCACTGGTACAGCATCATATTGGTCAGGAGTGTTGGTTACGCGCTGACCCTTCACTGATACCCCATCCTTTTGTTCAGGAGTGTTCCTTACACGCTGACCCTTCACTGGTACAGCATCATATTATTGAGGAGTGTTGCTTACACGCTGACCCTTCACTGGTACAGCATCATATTGTTCAGGAGTGTTCCTTACACGCTGACCCTTCACTGGTACAGCATCATATTATTGAGGAGTGTTGCTTACACGCTGACCCTTCACTGATACCCCATCATATTGTTCAGGAGTGTTGCTTACACGCTGACCCTTCACTGGTACAGCATCATATTGCTCAGGAGTGTTGATTACACACTGACCCTTCACTGATACCCCATCATATTGTTCAGGAGTGTTGCTTACACGCTGACCCTTCACTGATACAGCATCATATTGTTCATGAGTGTTGCTTACACCCTGACCCTTCACTGGTACAGCATCATATTGTTCAGGAGTGTTGCTTACACGCTGACCCTTCACTGATACCCCATCATATTGTTCAGGAGTGTTGCTTACACGCTGACCCTTCACTGATACACCATCATATTGTTCAGGAGTGTTGCTTACACGCTGACCCTTCACTGGTACAGCATCATATTGTTCAGGAGTGTTGCTTACACGCTGACCCTCCACTGATACCCCATCATATTGTTCAGGAGTGTTGCTTACACGCTGACCCTTCACTGATACCCCATCATATTGTTCAGGAGTGTTGCTTACACGCTGACCCTTCACTGGTACAGCATCATATTGTTCAGGAGTGTTGCTTACACGCTGACCCTTCACTGATACCCCATCATATTGTTCAGGAGTGTTGCTTACACGCTGACCCTTCACTGGTACAGCATCATATTGTTCAGGAGTGTTGCTTACACGCTGACCCTTCACTGGAACAGCATCATATTGTTCAGGAGTGTTGCTTACACGCTGACCCTTCACTGGTAAAGCATCATATTGTTCAGGAGTGTTGCTTACACGCTGACCCTTCACTGGTACAGCATCATATTGTTCAGGAGTGGTGCTTACGCGCTGACCCTTCACTGGTACAGCATCATATTGGTCAGGAGTGTTGGTTACGCGCTGACCCTTCACTGATACCCCATCCTTTTGTTCAGGAGTGTTCCTTACACGCTGACCCTTCACTGGTACAGCATCATATTATTGAGGAGTGTTGCTTACACGCTGACCCTTCACTGGTACAGCATCATATTGCTCAGGAGTGTTGCTTACACGCTGACCCTTCACTGATACCCCATCATATTGTTCAGGAGTGTTGCTTACACGCTGACCCTTCACTGGTACAGCACATATTGTTCAGGAGTGTTGCTTACACGCTGACCCTTCACTGATACCCCATCATATTGTTCAGGAATGTTGCTTACACGCTGACCCTTCACTGGTACAGCATCATATTGTTCAGGAGTGTTGCTTACACGCTGACCCTTCACTGGTACAGCATCATATTGTTCAGGAGTGTTGCTTACACACTGACCCTTCACTGGTACAGCATCATATTGTTCAGGAGTGTTGCTTACACGCTGACCCTTCACTGGTACAGCACATATTGTTCAGGAGTGTTGCTTACACGCTGACCCTTCACTGGTACAGCATCATATTGTTCAGGAGTGTTGCTTACACACTGACCCTTCACTGGTACAGCATCATATTGGTCAAGAGTGTTGGTTACGCGCTGACCCTTCACTGATACCCCATCCTTTTGTTCAGGAGTGTTCCTTACACGCTGACCCTTCACTGGTACAGCATCATATTATTGAGGAGTGTTGCTTACACGCTGACCCTTCACTGGTACAGCATCATATTGTTCAGGAGTGTTGCTTACACGCTGACCCTTCACTGGTACAGCATCATATTGCTCAGGAGTGTTGCTTACATGCTGACCCTTCACTGATACCCCATCATATTGTTCAGGAGTGTTGCTTACACGCTGACCCTTCACTGGTACAGCATCATATTGTTCAGGAGTGTTGCTTACACGCTGACCCTTCACTGGTACAGCATCATATTGCTCAGGAGTGTTGCTTACACGCTGACCCTTCACAGATACCCCATCATATTGTTCAGGAGTGTTGCTTACACGCTGACCCTTCACTGGTACAGCATCATATTGTTCAGGAGTGTTGCTTACACGCTGACCCTTCACTGATACCCCATCATATTTTTCAGGAGTGTTGCTTACACGCTGACCCTTCACTGGTACAGCATCATATTGTTCAGGAGTGTTGCTTACACGCTGACCCTTCACTGGTACAGCATCATATTGCTCAGGAGTGTTGCTTACGCGCTGACCCTTCACTGATACCCCATCCTTTTGTTCAGGAGTGTTCCTTACACGCTGACCCTTCACTGGTACAGCATCATATTATTGAGGAGTGTTGCTTACACACTGACCCTTCACTGGTACAGCATCATATTGTTCAGGAGTGTTGCTTACACGCTGACCCTTCACTGGTACAGCATCATATTGTTCAGGAGTGTTGCTTACACGCTGACACTTCACTGGTACAGCATCATATTGGTCAAGAGTGTTGGTTACGCGCTGACCCTTCAATGATACCCTATCCTTTTGTTCAGGAGTGTTCCTTACACGCTGACCCTTCACTGGTACAGCATCATATTATTGAGGAGTGTTGCTTACACACTGACCCTTCACTGGTACAGCATCATATTGCTCAGGAGTGTTGCTTACACGCTGACCCTTCACTGGTACAGCATCATATTGCTCAGGAGTGTTGCTTACACGCTGACCCTTCACAGATACCCCATCATATTGTTCAGGAGTGTTGCTTACACGCTGACCCTTCACTGGTACAGCATCATATTGTTCAGGAGTGTTGCCTACACGGTGACCCTTCACTGATACCCCATCATATTTTTCAGGAGTGTTGCTTACACGCTGACCCTTCACTGGTACAGCATCATATTGTTCAGGAGTGTTGCTTACATGCTGACCATTCACTGGTACAGCATCAAATTGTTCAGGAGTGTTGCTTACACGCTGACCCTTCACTGGTACCCCATCATATTGTTCAGGAGTGTTGCTTACACGCTGACCCTTCACTGGTACAGCATCATATTGTTCAGGAGTGTTGCTTACACGCTGACCCTTCACTGGTACAGCATCATATTGATCAGGAGTGTTGCTTACACGCTGACCCTTCACTGGTACAGCATCATATTGTTCAGGAGTGTTGCTTACACGCTGACCCTTCACTGATACCCCATCATATTGTTCAGGAGTGTTGCTTACGCGCTGACCCTTCACTGATACCCCATCCTTTTGTTCAGGAGTGTTCCTTACACGCTGACCCTTCACTGGTACAGCATGATATTATTGAGGAGTGTTGCTTACACACTGACCCTTCACTGGAACAGCATCATATTGCTCAGGAGTGTTGCTTACACGCTGACCCTTCACTGGTACAGCATCATATTGCTCAGGAGTGTTGCTTACACGCTGACCCTTCATTGGTACAGCATCATATTGTTCAGGAGTGTTGCTTACACGCTGACCCTTCACTGGTACAGCATCATATTGGTCAGGAGTGTTGCTTACACGCTGACCCTTCACTGATACCCCATCATATTGTTCAGGAGTGTTGCTTACACGCTGACCCTTCACTGGTACAGCAACATATTGTTCAGGAGTGTTGCTTACACGCTGACCCTTCACTGATACCCCATCATATTGTTCAGGAGTGTTGCTTACACGCTGACCCTTCACTGGTACAGCATCATATTGTTCAGGAGTGTTGCTTACACGCTGACCCTTCACTGGTACAGCATCATATTGTTCAGGAGTGTTGCTTACACGCTGACCCTTCACTGGTACCCCATCATATTGTTCAGGAGTGTTGCTTACACGCTGACCCTTCACTGGTACAGCATCATATTGTTCAGGAGTGTTGCTTACACGCTGACCCTTCACTGGTACAGCATCATATTGATCAGGAGTGTTGCTTACACGCTGACCCTTCACTGGTACAGCATCATATTGTTCAGGAGTGTTGCTTACACGCTGACCCTTCACTGATACCCCATCATATTGTTCAGGAGTGTTGCTTACGCGCTGACCCTTCACTGATACCCCATCCTTTTGTTCAGGAGTGTTCCTTACACGCTGACCCTTCACTGGTACAGTATCATATTATTGAGGAGTGTTGCTTACACGCTGACCCTTCACTGGTACAGCATCATATTGTTCAGGAGTGTTGCTTACACGCTGACCCTTCACTGGTACAGCATCATATTGCTCAGGAGTGTTGCTTACACGCTGACCCTTCACTGGTACAGCATCATATTGTTCAGGAGTGTTGCTTACACGCTGACCCTTCACTGGTACAGCATCATATTGGTCAGGAGTGTTGGTTACGCGCTGACCCTTCACTGATACCCCATCCTTTTGTTCAGGAGTGTTCCTTACACGCTGACCCTTCACTGGTACAGCATCATATTATTGAGGAGTGTTGCTTACACGCTGACCCTTCACTGGTACAGCATCATATTGTTCAGGTGTGTTGCTTACATGCTGACCCTTCACTGGTACAGCATCATATTACTCATTAGTGTTGCTTACACGCTGACCCTTCACTGATACCCCATCATATTGTTCAGGAGTGTTGCTTACACGCTGACCCTTCACTGGTACAGCATCATATTGTTCAGGAGTGTTGCTTACACGCTGACCCTTCACTGATACCCCATCATATTGTTCAGGAGTGTTGCTTACACGCTGACCCTTCACTGGTACAGCATCATATTGTTCAAGACTGTTGCTTACACGCTGACCCTTCACTGGTACAGCATCATATTGTTCAGGAGTGTTGCTTACACGCTGACCCTTCACTGGTACCCCATCATATTGTTCAGGAGTGTTGCTTACACGCTGACCCTTCACTGGTACAGCATCATATTGTTCAGGAGTGTTGCTTACACACTGACCCTTCACTGGTACAGCATCATATTGTTCAGGAGTGTTGCTTACACGCTGACCCTTCACTGGTACAGCATCATATTGTTCAGGAGTGTTGCTTACACGCTGACCCTTCACTGATACCCCATCATATTGTTCAGGAGTGTTGCTTACACGCTGACCCTTCACTGATACCCCATCATATTGTTCAGGAGTGTTGCTTACACGCTGACCCTTCACTGGTACAGCATCATATTGTTCAGGAGTGTTGCTTACACGCTGACCCTTCACTGGTACATCATCATATTGCTCAGGAGTGTTGCTTACACGCTGACCCTTCACTGGTACAGCATCATATTTCTCAGGATCGTTGCTTACACGCTGACCCTTCACTGGTACAGCATCATATTGTTTAGGCGTGTTGCTTACACGCTGACCCTTCACTGGTACCTCATCCTATTGTTCAGGAGTGTTGCTTACACGCTGACCCTTTACTGATACCCCATCATATTGTTCAGGAGTGTTGCTTACACGCTGACCCTTCACTGGTACAGCATCATATTGTTCGGGAGTGTTGCTTACACGCTGACACTTCACTGGTACAGCATCATATTGGCCAGGAGTGTTGGTTACGCGCTGACCCTTCACTGATACCCCATCCTTTTGTTCAGGAGTGTTCCTTACACGCTGACCCTTCACTGGTACAGCATCATATTATTGAGGAGTGTTGCTTACACGCTGACCCTTCACTGGTACAGAATCATATTGTTCAGGAGTGTTGCTTACACGCTGACCCTTCACTGGTACAGCATCATATTGCTCAGGAGTGTTTCTTACACGCTGACCCTTCACTGATACCCCATCATATTTTTCAGGAGTGTTGCTTACACGCTGACCCTTCACTGGTACAGCATCATATTGTTCAGGAGTGTTGCTTACATGCTGACCCTTCACTGGTACAGCATCATATTGCTCAGGAGTGTTGCTTACACGCTGACCCTTCACTGATACCCCATCATATTGTTCAGGAGTGTTGCTTACACGCTGACCCTTCACTGATACCCCATCATATTGTTCAGGAGTGTTGCTTACACGCTGACCCTTCACTGGTACAGCATCATATTGTTCAGGAGTGTTGCTTACACGCTGACCCTTCACTGGTACAGCATCATATTGTTCAGGAGTGTTGCTTACACGCTGACCCTTCACTGGTACAGCATCATATTGTTCAGGAGTGTTGCTTACACGCTGACCCTTCACTGGTACAGCATCATATTGGTCAGGAGTGTTGGTTACGCGCTGACCCTTCACTGATACCCCATCCTTTTGTTCAGGAGTGTTCCTTACACGCTGACCCTTCACTGGTACAGCATCATATTATTGAGGAGTGTTGCTTACACGCTGACCCTTCACTGGTACAGCATCATATTGTTCAGGAGTGTTGCTTACACGCTGACCCTTCACTGGTACAGCATCATATTGCTCAGGAGTGTTGCTTACACGCTGACCCTTCACTGATACCCCATCATATTGTTCAGGAGTGTTGCTTACACGCTGACCCTTCACTGGTACAGCATCATATTGTTCAGGAGTGTTGCTTACACGCTGACCCTTCACTGATACCCCATCATATTGTTCAGGAGTGTTGCTTACACGCTGACCCTTGACTGGTACAGCATCATATTGTTCAGGAGTGTTGCTTACACGCTGACGCTTCACTGGTACAGCATCATATTGCTCAGGAGTGTTGCTTACACGCTGACCCTTCACTGGTACAGCATCATATTGCTCAGGAGTGTTGCTTACACGCTGACCCTTCACTGGTACAGCATCATATTGCTCAGGAGTGTTGCTTACACCCTGACCCTTCACTGGCACAGCATCATATTGTTCAGGAGTGTTGCTTACACGCTGACCCTTCACTGATACCCCATCATATTGTTCAGGAGTATTGCTTACACGCTGACCCTTCACTGATACCCCATCATATTGTTCAGGAGTGTTGCTTACACGCTGACCCTTCACTGATACCCCATCATATTGTTCAGGAGTGTTGCTTACACGCTGACCCTTCACTGGTACAGCATCATATTGTTCAGGAGTGTTGCTTACACGCTGACCCTTCACTGGTACCCCATCATATTGTTCAGGATTGTTGCTTACACGCTGACCCTTCACTGGTACAGCATCATATTGTTCAGGAGTGTTGCTTACACGCTGACCCTTCACTGGTACAGCATCATATTGTTCAGGAGTGTTGCTTACACGCTGACCCTTCACTGGTACCCCATCATATTGTTCAGGATTGTTGCTTACACGCTGACCCTTCACTGGTACCCCATCATATTGTTCAGGATTGTTGCTTACACGCTGACCCTTCACTGGTACAGCATCATATTGTTCAGGAGTGTTGCTTACGCGCTAACCCTTCACTGGTACAGCATCATATTGGTCAGGAGTGTTGGTTACGCGCTGACCCTTCACTGATACCCCATCCTTTTGTTCAGGAGTGTTCCTTACACGCTGACCCTTCACTGGTACAGCATCATATTATTGAGGAGTGTTGCTTACACGCTGACCCTTCACTGGTACAGCATCATATTGTTCAGGAGTGTTCCTTACACGCTGACCCTTCACTGGTACAGCATCATATTATTGAGGAGTGTTGCTTACACGCTGACCCTTCACTGATACCCCATCATATTGTTCAGGAGTGTTGCTTACACGCTGACCCTTCACTGGTACAGCATCATATTGCTCAGGAGTGTTGATTACACACTGACCCTTCACTGATACCCCATCATATTGTTCAGGAGTGTTGCTTACACGCTGACCCTTCACTGATACAGCATCATATTGTTCATGAGTGTTGCTTACACCCTGACCCTTCACTGGTACAGCATCATATTGTTCAGGAGTGTTGCTTACACGCTGACCCTTCACTGATACCCCATCATATTGTTCAGGAGTGTTGCTTACACGCTGACCCTTCACTGATACACCATCATATTGTTCAGGAGTGTTGCTTACACGCTGACCCTTCACTGGTACAGCATCATATTGTTCAGGAGTGTTGCTTACACGCTGACCCTCCACTGATACCCCATCATATTGTTCAGGAGTGTTGCTTACACGCTGACCCTTCACTGATACCCCATCATATTGTTCAGGAGTGTTGCTTACACGCTGACCCTTCACTGGTACAGCATCATATTGTTCAGGAGTGTTGCTTACACGCTGACCCTTCACTGATACCCCATCATATTGTTCAGGAGTGTTGCTTACACGCTGACCCTTCACTGGTACAGCATCATATTGTTCAGGAGTGTTGCTTACATGCTGACCCTTCACTGGAACAGCATCATATTGTTCAGGAGTGTTGCTTACACGCTGACCCTTCACTGGTAAAGCATCATATTGTTCAGGAGTGTTGCTTACACGCTGACCCTTCACTGGTACAGCATCATATTGTTCAGGAGTGGTGCTTACGCGCTGACCCTTCACTGGTACAGCATCATATTGGTCAGGAGTGTTGGTTACGCGCTGACCCTTCACTGATACCCCATCCTTTTGTTCAGGAGTGTTCCTTACACGCTGACCCTTCACTGGTACAGCATCATATTATTGAGGAGTGTTGCTTACACGCTGACCCTTCACTGGTACAGCATCATATTGCTCAGGAGTGTTGCTTACACGCTGACCCTTCACTGATACCCCATCATATTGTTCAGGAGTGTTGCTTACACGCTGACCCTTCACTGGTACAGCACATATTGTTCAGGAGTGTTGCTTACACGCTGACCCTTCACTGATACCCCATCATATTGTTCAGGAATGTTGCTTACACGCTGACCCTTCACTGGTACAGCATCATATTGTTCAGGAGTGTTGCTTACACGCTGACCCTTCACTGGTACAGCATCATATTGTTCAGGAGTGTTGCTTACACACTGACCCTTCACTGGTACAGCATCATATTGTTCAGGAGTGTTGCTTACACGCTGACCCTTCACTGGTACAGCATCATATTGTTCAGGAGTGTTGCTTACACGCTGACCCTTCACTGGTACAGCATCATATTGGTCAGGAGTGTTGGTTACGCGCTGACCCTTCACTGATACCCCATCCTTTTGTTCAGGAGTGTTCCTTACACGCTAACCCTTCACTGGTACAGCATCATATTATTGAGGAGTGTTGCTTACACACTGACCCTTCACTGGTACAGCATCATATTGCTCAGGAGTGTTGCTTACACGCTGACCCTTCACTGGTACAGCATCATATTGCTCAGGAGTGTTGCTTACACGCTGACCCTTCACTGGTACAGCATCATATTGCTCAGGAGTGGTGCTTACACGCTGACCCTTCACTGATACCCCATCATATTGCTCAGGAGTGGTGCTTACATGCTGACCCTTCACTGATACCCCATCATATTGTTCAGGAGTGTTGCTTACACGCTGACCCTTCACTGGTACAGCATCATATTGTTCAGGAGTGTTGCTTACACGCTGACCCTTCACTGATAACCCATCATATTGTTCAGGAGTGTTGCTTACACGCTGACCCTTCACTGGTACAACATCATATTGTTCAGGAGTGTTGCTTACACGGTGACCCTTCACTGGTACAGCATCATATTGGTCAGGAGTGTTGGTTACACGCTGACCCTTCACTGATACCCCATCCTTTTGTTCAGGAGTGTTCCTTACACGCTGACCCTTCACTGGTACAGCATCATATTATTGAGGAGTGTTGCTTACACGCTGACCCTTCACTGGTACAGCATCATATTGTTCAGGAGTGTTGCTTACACGCTGACCCTTCACTGGTACAGCATCATATTGCTCAGGAGTGTTGCTTACACGCTGACCCTTCACTGGTACAGCATCATATTGCTCAGGAGTGTTGCTTACACGCTGACCCTTCACTGATACCCCATCATATTGTTCAGGAGTGTTGCTTACACGCTGACCCTACACTGGTACAGCATCATATTGTTCAGGAGTGTTGCTTACACGCTGACCCTTCACTGATACCCCATCATATTGTTCAGGAGTGTTGCTTACACGCTGACCCTTCACTGGTACAGCATCATATTGTTCAGGAGTGTTGCTTACACGCTGACCCTTCACTGGTACAGCATCATATTGCTCAGGAGTGTTGCTTACACGCTGACCCTTCACTGGTACAGCATCATATTGCTCAGGAGTGTTGCTTACACGCTGACCCTTCACTGGTACAGCATCATATTGTTCAGGAGTGTTGCTTACACCCTGACCCTTCACTGGTACATCATCATATTGTTCAGGAGTGTTGCTTACACGCTGACCCTTCACTGATACCCCATCCTATTGTTGAGGAGTGTTTCTTACACGCTGACCCTTCACTGCTACAGCATCATACTGTTCAGGAGTGTTGGTTACAATCTGACCCTTCACTGATACCCCATCCTATTGTTGAGGAGTGTTTCTTACACGCTGACCCTTCACTGGTACAGCATCATATTGTTCAGGATTGTTGCTTACACGCTGACCCTTCACTGGTACAGCATCATATTTTTCAGGAGTGTTGCTTACACGCTGACCCTTCACTGGTACAGCATCATATTGATCAGGAGTGTTGCTTACACGCTGACCCTTCACTGGTACAGCATCATATTGTTCAGGAGTGTTGCTTACACGCTGACCCTTCACTGATACCCCATCATATTGTTCAGGAGTGTTGCTTACGCGCTGACCCTTCACTGATACCCCATCCTTTTGTTCAGGAGTGTTCCTTACACGCTGACCCTTCACTGGTACAGCATCATATTATTAAGGAGTGTTGCTTACACGCTGACCCTTCACTGGTACAGCATCATATTGCTCAGGAGTGTTGCTTACACGCTGACCCTTCATTGGTACAGCATCATATTGTTCAGGAGTGTTGCTTACACGCTGACCCTTCACTGGTACAGCATCATATTGGTCAGGATTGTTGCTTACACGCTGACCCTTCACTGATACCCCATCATATTGTTCAGGAGTGTTGCTTACACGCTGACCCTTCACTGGTACAGCATCATATTGTTCAGGAGTGTTGCTTACACGCTGACCCTTCACTGATACCCCATCATATTGTTCAGGAGTGTTGCTTACACGCTGACCCTTCACTGGTACAGCATCATATTGTTCAGGAGTGTTGCTTACACGCTGACCCTTCACTGGTACAGCATCATATTGTTTAGGAGTGTTGCTTACACGCTGACCCTTCACTGGTACCCCATCATATTGTTCAGGAGTGTTGCTTACACGCTGACCCTTCACTGGTACAGCATCATATTGTTCAGGAGTGTTGCTTACACGCTGACCCTTCACTGGTACAGCATCATATTGATCAGGAGTGTTGCTTACACGCTGACCCTTCACTGGTACAGCATCATATTGTTCAGGAGTGTTGCTTACACGCTGACCCTTCACTGATACCCCATCATATTGTTCAGGAGTGTTGCTTACGCGCTGACCCTTCACTGATACCCCATCCTTTTGTTCAGGAGTGTTCCTTACACGCTGACCCTTCACTGGTACAGCATCATATTATTGAGGAGTGTTGCTTACACGCTGACCCTTCACTGGTACAGCATCATATTGTTCAGGAGTGTTGCTTACACGCTGACCCTTCACTGGTACAGCATCATATTGCTCAGGAGTGTTGCTTACACGCTGACCCTTCACTGGTACAGCATCATATTGTTCAGGAGTGTTGCTTACACGCTGACCCTTCACTGGTACAGCATCATATTGGTCAGGAGTGTTGGTTACGCGCTGACCCTTCACTGATACCCCATCCTTTTGTTCAGGAGTGTTCCTTACACGCTGACCCTTCACTGGTACAGCATCATATTGTTCAGGAGTGTTGCTTACATGCTGACCCTTCACTGGTACAGCATCATATTACTCATTAGTGTTGCTTACACGCTGACCCTTCACTGATACCCCATCATATTGTTCAGGAGTGTTGCTTACACGCTGACCCTTCACTGGTACAGCATCATATTGTTCAGGAGTGTTGCTTACACGCTGACCCTTCACTGATACCCCATCATATTGTTCAGGAGTGTTGCTTACACGCTGACCCTTCACTGATACCCCATCATATTGTTCAGGAGTGTTGCTTACACGCTGACCCTTCACTGGTACAGCATCATATTGTTCAGGAGTGTTGCTTACACGCTGACCCTTCACTGATACCCCATCATATTGTTCAGGAGTGTTGCTTACACGCTGACCCTTCACTGGTACAGCATCATATTGTTCAGGAGTGTTGCTTACACGCTGACCCTTCACTGGAACAGCATCATATTGTTCAGGAGTGTTGCTTACACGCTGACCCTTCACTGGTAAAGCATCATATTGTTCAGGAGTGTTGCTTACACGCTGACCCTTCACTGGTACAGCATCATATTGTTCAGGAGTGGTGCTTACGCGCTGACCCTTCACTGGTACAGCATCATATTGGTCAGGAGTGTTGGTTACGCGCTGACCCTTCACTGATACCCCATCCTTTTGTTCAGGAGTGTTCCTTACACGCTGACCCTTCACTGGTACAGCATCATATTATTGAGGAGTGTTGCTTACACGCTGACCCTTCACTGGTACAGCATCATATTGCTCAGGAGTGTTGCTTACACGCTGACCCTTCACTGATACCCCATCATATTGTTCAGGAGTGTTGCTTACACGCTGACCCTTCACTGGTACAGCACATATTGTTCAGGAGTGTTGCTTACACGCTGACCCTTCACTGATACCCCATCATATTGTTCAGGAATGTTGCTTACACGCTGACCCTTCACTGGTACAGCATCATATTGTTCAGGAGTGTTGCTTACACGCTGACCCTTCACTGGTACAGCATCATATTGTTCAGGAGTGTTGCTTACACACTGACCCTTCACTGGTACAGCATCATATTGTTCAGGAGTGTTGCTTACACGCTGACCCTTCACTGGTACAGCACATATTGTTCAGGAGTGTTGCTTACACGCTGACCCTTCACTGGTACAGCATCATATTGTTCAGGAGTGTTGCTTACACACTGACCCTTCACTGGTACAGCATCATATTGGTCAAGAGTGTTGGTTACGCGCTGACCCTTCACTGATACCCCATCCTTTTGTTCAGGAGTGTTCCTTACACGCTGACCCTTCACTGGTACAGCATCATATTATTGAGGAGTGTTGCTTACACGCTGACCCTTCACTGGTACAGCATCATATTGTTCAGGAGTGTTGCTTACACGCTGACCCTTCACTGGTACAGCATCATATTGCTCAGGAGTGTTGCTTACATGCTGACCCTTCACTGATACCCCATCATATTGTTCAGGAGTGTTGCTTACACGCTGACCCTTCACTGGTACAGCATCATATTGTTCAGGAGTGTTGCTTACACGCTGACCCTTCACTGGTACAGCATCATATTGCTCAGGAGTGTTGCTTACACGCTGACCCTTCACAGATACCCCATCATATTGTTCAGGAGTGTTGCTTACACGCTGACCCTTCACTGGTACAGCATCATATTGTTCAGGAGTGTTGCTTACACGCTGACCCTTCACTGATACCCCATCATATTTTTCAGGAGTGTTGCTTACACGCTGACCCTTCACTGGTACAGCATCATATTGTTCAGGAGTGTTGCTTACACGCTGACCCTTCACTGGTACAGCATCATATTGCTCAGGAGTGTTGCTTACGCGCTGACCCTTCACTGATACCCCATCCTTTTGTTCAGGAGTGTTCCTTACACGCTGACCCTTCACTGGTACAGCATCATATTATTGAGGAGTGTTGCTTACACACT